>NW_015151545.1:82185-87347 GCF_000732505.1 Cyprinodon variegatus | reverse complement strand
CAGCATCCAGACAGCAGGAGGACGCCAGAGTGCTAACCGTCGTGGAACGCACAGGCCACAGTCTCAAAACTGAATTCTGACTTCCCTCGTTAATCACAACCTCTGTGTTCCCCAGGTTTCCTCATGTTCGCCTTCCCAGAGGGTCCCACTCGTGCTGACTCGGGGTTCTGAGTCCCCACTGGGTCCTCCCTTTCTCCCGGCTCCAAGCAAGGTGCTTCGAGCCACTCTGGTTTCTCCTGCTGCCCCGGATTATTGGAAAGTAAGCGCAGCTCTGTCACCCTCAAGCCCGAGCCCCACCTGTCACTGAGACACCCGCCACCAGCTCCATCGATCAAAGCCTGAGTCCGCTCCGTCCTCCCCCAGTTAGGTTGCTGCGTCCGGTGGTAAGCTCACGTTCCTCTGTTCATTTTCGCCTGATCGCCCATTCCCGCCTAATCACTAACTTCTCCTTTCAGAAGTCGAACGGATCCCGGTGCTGTTGCTTCCCCGTCGACTCCGTTGGTACCATTTACTCTCTTTCTCTCAAAGACTCAATAAACAGTTAACTGCCGTGTGTGGTCTGCATGTGGGCTAAATACGTTCAGCCGAACATGACACATTTAACTTTTGTATTTGGCCTTATGTTAAAAGCCTCTTGTCTGAGATAGAAACTATTAATTGTCTTAAGTGTTTTTCACTAGATATATTTTTTCATGCTGAATAATGGACTGAAAACATTTTGAATGAGAAAGATCACCACTATTGGCTTTTCTTTGTGCTACTCTCTGTGAATGGCAGAAAGTAAAGGACTAATTTAATTCCTGTTTTTATAACAGCGACCTTTTTATGTTTAACGGATGCCTTCGTTTAGCTACAAATGACTACTAAGTGCCCTCCGACATCCTTAAATCTTTTCTAGTTTTAAGAACTGGCAAGGTGTCAATCAAAAATTAATCAAGGATGGTACTTCCTTTTACACAAACCAAGATCAGTCAATGCATTCACTAGACCAAAGACTACATGCATGGAAAGACTAAGGTGTACTACGACATAAACATACTGGAGCCATTATCTTACTAGTGCTTTTGAATCCCAGTGACATTACTGAGGAAACCTTCTCCCATCATTGATGCCATGTTATGAAATCAAGTTCTTGTACATCACAGAAGATTTGGGGGAGAAGATTTAGAGCTCAAAAGGCAGCAGTAAGCTTCAGATTCAAGCTCAGACAAAGCAGCCACTGATAGCATGGATGGGCTTCCTACCTGGGATACTGGCTTTTCATAGGAGAGATGGACATTGTTGATGGTTGTTGATGATGATACTGAAGAGGCAGATTGATAAGACATCTTGGCTGTTTGGCAAGATGTCCAAATATTTGCAAAGGCAGAAGAATTGAGTAAAGTCTTAAAGTTTTGGTAGAAAGTTTTCCAGGCCATGAATCTGCAATTTTTTTTTAAATTCTTCTTTAAATTCATTAGAGACAGCTTTTTGAAATCCAAGACTAAGGTTCTCAACTGGAAAAAGAATAAATGATTTGAGAGGGTCTGCAGGGGATGGATAGATAAATTGGAGTTTCGTCAGCAGGAAGGCAGTCTCCAAGAAAGACCTAAGCCAAAAGTGTAGCTGGGTTCATCTCTCTACATTTAAACCCTCATCAATGGTCACAAGAAAGAGAATCTGACTGCAAGAAGTAGGGGAAGTTTGCTCTACCTAATGTGACCTGATATGTTTGAAAGATTGATCAATTCAGGGGAGTTTGAAACACAATTTTCTGCAATGCCACAAGGTGGAGGTTAACTTTAAAAATGTATCAGCATGCAATGTATCTTGGCCTGGAAGCGTTCTGTCTCGTCTCGAGCAAAATGGGATCTGTGAGGATGTAGCTGGAGAAAGGAATGTCTGGGTTTCTCCCATCAACCTTCCATGCCATTCACCCAATCCTGGATATAAGTGAAATACATTAGGGGATTGAAGATTCATCCCACCATTGACATAAAGGATGCTGGGAAATACATGTTTAAAGGGTGTTGCCAAAGAGGTGACAAGAAAGGAAGAATTGTATTTGTTGAAAGGAAAGCAAAAAAGGATAAGGGGGATTAAGAGGTATGCCTGGAGTTAGGCAAAGGAGGAAAAGGACCCTTAGTGCATTCAAGAATATGCTTTTCCTCAGGAGGAGAAGGAGTCTTTTGAAATCAGAAGGTAGAACGGTAGATGGGTAGGCATATTAAGGACAGAAGAAGAAGTGGGTGAGGGAAGGGTTGTTGTTAGGAGTACAGAGCATCAATACCTGCAGGACTGAGAACCAGAGATTGCAGAATATCAGAAAGAGAGACAATCCCCCTCACCACATCTTCTCTGTCGACCAAAACTAGTCGATGAACCTAAAGAGAAAATACAACACAGTTTGATTATAACCTTTCATCAATATTTCTTTATGTTCAGTGTTTCAGTTGAAATAACCACTGTGGTGTTATGTTTCCTATGTCCTAACATGAGGACATGCAGCTCCTCTGCTTTTATCCTGTGTTCTGCAGTATTCTTCCTATCAGTCAGGAAGAAAGAGAGCCAGGAAGAGGGTTTTATTGCTCTTAGCTCCTCTAGCATAACAGAGTTAGCTCATGCACAGAACAATTAGCCATGCTCTCAGGTAGTTGGATTTAGAAACTTTTTTGAATAGGAATTTAAATAAAGACATTTGACTTTGAATGTTTCCTTTTTAGTTGACATTATAGGCCATGTTAATGTATTTTTTCCATTACCTGTACAACCCTTTTTATTTATTTGTATAATTTTCTCATTTATATTTGAATTAAAAAATTAACAGACAATCTATGTGATTGGCAGTGATAAGTATCAGGCCAGTTAGCAGGCCTCATGCCCCATAGTCAGTTAATTACGGCCTCCCAGACCCTTTGCTTTGGACCTGTCGCTGGCAACTCCATGTCATTTGCTGTCCAAGTCTCCCCGTCGTATCTTCATTGTGTGCTTATATAAGTCCGTCTGGGTGTAAGGCAGGATTGTGTGAATCTGACTGGATGAATGTGAAGTTGTTTCTCTCTACTTGTCAGGTTTGCTGTTTGCCTCGCCTGCTACTCATACTGCTGCCGCACTGATTTAGGCCCAAGTATTAGCAGGGCCTGATGCCACCCCCGTTTTTTTTTTTTTTTTTTTCTTGATGCTGCAGCACTGACAGCTCTCTGGGTGCAGGGTTTGGTACTTCAGTGGGCGCTGTCCCATTCCTGGCTGCCGGGACTGGGTCCCTGGCCCTGTGGGGTCCCCGCTTGCAGGTGGTTCAGCCCCAGAACTCGGACCCTCATCTCTCATCCGGATCCACCTTGAGCATGACTGGCCCCCGGCGGAACCCATGGACTTGCTACCGTGGCCACCTGGGACCCAAGCACTATGGCCTCCGGGGTCGAGTCCCTCAGGGACTGAGCCCCTTTGTGGTTTGGCCCATCAGGGGTCAGGCTCCGGTTGCTCTTGTCTGCTTTTTCTCTGGTGGGTGCGGTCATGCCTGTGTGTGCCCCCCTTGTGTCCCAGTGATCCGTCTCTGGATAAAGGGGCTATCATTGCCTCCTTTTCTGTCCAGGGCCCGGTAGGGTTGGTCTGGGCCGGCCACACCTGCTATTAAGCATACATTGCTCCTGGAGAAGCTTTGTGAATCCTTTGTTCACGAGCAAGGTCATGCATTTGTTTCCAGGTGTTGACAGATACTTATCCCCAGTTGCTGAGGATAAGTTGGTTTCAACTTAAGCAATCACCGCTCTGCTCTCTCCATGTGGTGATGCTGTTTGACAACACCTCATTTCTATCTAGTAGCAGGAGGTGCGGGCGGAGCAGTGAACGCTCTCACCGGTTGATATAAAAACTCTATGTGAACCCACTGCGTTTGCCATAATCAACGCACCCAGTCTGAATGAAACAAAAGAATGATGCAATGACTGAAAGATGTTACTTTAAACAGCCATTCATTATCTTCTGATTTGATTTTGGTTGCATGTTAGCTTTGGCCGATGGAGTTAACTCCAACTAATATAATTAACAGTATCTTAAAAGTCGATCAGCTTTGCTTGTTTCAACAGTTATTTCATGCCTAACATTTAATGCAACTTTTACAGCAGTAACTCAGTGCGGCTTTGGTTAAATTTACACCAGTTAAACACAATAAGATAAAAAAAAAAAACAGCTCTGGTAATATAAGCCTTCCTGTGTTTGCTCTTACTGTGGTGAGTCCAGTAAGACCTAACCGTGTCATCAACCTAGCAACATTGCACAGGTATGAAATGGCGACAATGGGTGAAACAATAAAAAAATATATATATATTTTAAAGTAATTATGAGTTTTGACAAATTACAAGAGGATTTTTTTTTAATTGATAGGAAATTTTAAAACACATTTAGGAAAACATATTTAACTAGTCATGGATAAGATTCATATTAAAGGTTGCTGGTGAAGATTTTCCGTCATCCAAGTCATAGTCATTCCAAAAAAGTTTAAAAAAAAACAATCCACTGGCCTTTGTTTCCTTTATGAGACATAGACAGGTATGGAGCATTGCAGGCTAACAAATAAGTCAAATGACCCCCATTCCAATGGGGTGGACCCGTTCGTCAGTTTCAATTTGCACGTTATCTAAGCAAAAACAAGGCTTTGTTGGGCTACTGTATAAAACCTTGAACTCAATGCTATTTCTGACATTTTGAATAAAAAAACTGAAAGCGATGGATGGGAAGTGAAACATCTTCAAACTTGGAAAAAAATTCCAGTGGATTGTTTTTCTATAGGCTACATACAGTAAGACACCTAAAGTCCTGCAGCTGCAGAGATCGGTATTACCTCAGCCTTTGCTATACGGTCGATGATGGTTTCCAGAGTTTCGTGGGGATAACACTTGAGGACTCCTTCCACCCAACAGGATCTTGATGCAATGGCCTCTTTCATTGTCATGTTTAAATTGTTGTAATTCTTTTGAGCTGCAAGGTTCTTAAAAAAGTAAAAAAAAATAAAAAAACAATTTATGAAAATGTAAAAAAAAATCACAATAAAAAGATAATTTAATTTATAGAGATTGGGTAGACTTACAATGACATCAAATCTGGAGTACAGTGCCACAACTTTGCCTGAAACAGTTAAACAAGAACATTATGACACACGGCTCAGGAGTCCCATCACATCTGAA
>NW_015151545.1:35612-81412 GCF_000732505.1 Cyprinodon variegatus | reverse complement strand
TTGCATTTTTATTTTAATTGTCTCCTGTCCTACTTTTCTTCTCACTTATCGCTAATCGAAAGTTCATTTCAAATTGACTCTTAGTTTATTTACTGTTTTTACCATACTTATTGTTTTAAAAATATGATTTTCAGTCCTAGTTCACGAGCATCTTCATTGACATTTTCCCCTAAATTTTCACATTATGATATGTTTACATTATTTATTGGCTGCATCTAAAACTCTCAAAAATACTTTAAATTTAAACATAGATATGAAATAATATAAAATAATCTACAATAACTTAAATGATATTGTACCAGGTCATCCAATCATTTCAGTTTAGTCTGTCAAATCAGCTGCCTGTAGTGTCTTTAAATGTCCAGCAGGTGTCAGTATTCTGTGAGACAGTATCAATACAGTTTGGCAATGTGTCCATAGGCTTCAAGATGCCTCATTAAACCATCACTAGTGTTTTCTATTTTTCAAGCATCTCTGGTTCAAACATTTCTCCAGATGCTTTGTGGCCATTTAACCAGCAAGAAGATGACCTCAGCAGTCAGCTTATACTGACTGGAAGGATCTGGAATTAAAGCGGATGACTGTCCTACCTTGTTCGTTAACCACAGGAAGGGCTGATACTCTTCTTTCCACAAAAATAGCCAAAGCTTCGTAGACAGATGCAGATTCCTGGACCGTTGCAATCTGCCTAAATGTACCGATGGGCACCTCGTTGATCTGCTTTTGAAGAAACCTGGGTTTGGGAATCATGGATCCCTACAGAAGCAAACACACTGATGAGATGAAGTCTGGGCATTTCTACAGCTTCAAATGTAATCTGGAGTTACATAAATTCACTCCTTTCTTACAAAGATGTGAAGGAACTTTAGGATGCGCTTGTGAGTCAGGATGTGGAGGACATTTCCTGAAGTTGGGTCAATAACCGGCAGCCGGTGGATCTTATTCTTTAACAGGGAGTAGATGGCATCAAACAAACTGAAGAGACAAAAATATTTCCTTAGACTTTGACACATAAAGAAAACACTGCTTCATTATCTTCCTTAAGGAAGATAACCCTGCTAACCCACCTGTTCTAATTGTTTCTGTTTAACAGTTAATGTCTTGGTGGAAGATTTTAAAGATTACAGTAAGAATGACAAACTGCCTACTGCTGGCCTGCACATTCAGGAGGTTTCATTTGGAGCTGAAGTCTACAGTAGGATTAATATAGATAACTAAAACAATTACAAAACGAGAGAGCATTTTTGTTTGGTGGCAGGGCTTCGGGGTTGGATGGCAGGTCATTTGACTGGCATTCAAGTGTTTGGTTTGTATTAGCGTTTAGCTTTAACCATAAAACTACAAAAAAATAGAATAAATATTCTGTGATAGTGACAGAGATGCAACTGTAATCTTTGCTGTTTCTACTATTACCACTAGATGTCATTAATGATCCTTTAAAGAGTATTCCCTGAGCATTTTTTCTTACGATGAGCCCCCCTCTCAGTCAAAAGTATTGATGATCGTCCAAAAGTGGGACGTACAACAACTGATTCTAAAAGAAAAACTTTTTACTTAATCTTTTAATTTGAGCATTTAATTCTTATGCATTTAATGCTTTCCATTTCAATTACTAAAACAACATAAATATGTTGTCTGGAAGTTGGTAAGGAATCAAAATGAATAAAAAATTAAACCTGTTTAAACCATATTATAAACCTGTGAGCTGCTTTAATGAGCTCTGATAGCTCAGTGTGAAAAGCAGCTGACCCCAGGCTGTTCTCTACATCCAGTCTGTTCCTCTGCTTGCTTTGGATGTTTGTCAAAGCTGAAGGTGAACTCAAAGAAAAACTTACTTTTGGTTGATAAAAGCTTGTTTATTTTATCAACTGGGTCTTTAGAAAGCAAAACCACTCCCAGCCCTATTTTATTTTACTACTTAAGAAATAAAATATCTTCATGTACCCCTTGCAATGCATCCACAGGCCACTAGGGATATGCGTACCCCCATTTTGGAATCACTGCTCTAGATGCATACATTTACCAAACTAGTTAATGTTAAGCTATATAAAAAATGTTTTGATTTAAAGTAAGTAAATATAATTTGAAATATAATGTTATTTAACTGAATTGAAAAATGACTTCTTTTTTTTTATTCAAGTGGAGATTAAATAATAGGCTGAGGCAGTAAATCAAAAGAACATGAACACTTTTACCTGGACTCAGGTTTGATGCTGATGAGCCTGTTTACAGAGTACTGTAGATAGATTTCTGTAGAAAAAAACAAAGTCATGTTAGAAACACACGTTAGAGCAAAGGAAAATGTTGTGATTGTTTAATTTCATTGATTTTGTTTTTCTGCATTAGGGCCTCTGGGTATAAGTGAGGAGACTGCAATGGTTTTGAGATAATAGCCAAGTTCATACTTCAGATCTGCAGTCTTAAAAGGAAGACAGACAATTTTTCTTTACGCTTTTTAAGCAAAATATAAGATCAGACCAGGATTTACTGTTTCTTAAGCTTCATTTGATCAATGTGATCCTTGTTAGCTGCTATCGCTCCTCCCACCCAAATGTCTTTAGACTTTTCTGAGATCCTGAATGGAAATCTAAGCTCCTATACACCGCTGTGCATGCATTGTGTAGCTGTAACCCTAATAAAGGCTGGTTTAATCAAAGAATAATTATCTCAAAGTCAAATTAGTCACAAAAAAATTGCTAATTGGTTTAAATTTATAAATTATCACACAAAAAGGATCAGAGCATTATCTCAAGTCACATTTTAGTTAAAGACTACCATAAAAACCATCAGGTTAAGCATTAAGTAAGCTTTTGGGATAGTGGTTAACCCTGATCCTCGGAAATAAAAATCACTTTGTTAGAGAATTTAAAATTTGCATTAATGAACCATGAATCTAATTAGTTATTCAGATGAGGTTAGAAATCCCTAGACTCTTGTTCAGACCTCTCCATGTCTCTATCTTGTGTTCTTCCAGTTCGTAGATCTGAACCTGCAGACAGAAAGAACATCCTGTTTCTGTCAGTGCAACAATCAGAGAAGAGTCCCATCAGTTACCAGAGAGATCAGTCATTGAGAATTCAATTCTGCAGCTCACCAGAGGAGACTTGTAGTAACGATGGAGGATATTAATGAAGTCCGTAATAGTAAGCATTCCTGCAAACACAAGCAGAATTTTCACGTTAACCTTCTTTCTTGGTGCAAGACATTAAATTACGAATTGTAAACGGCTGCAATTTTTTATGCTGGGAAACAAAAATCTGTAGAAACATCAGTTGCCTGTTTCTACTGCAAACCTTTACTCAGAACTGATGATGTGGAGCCTTGGTTTCAGTTCAGATCACAGGTCTGAGTTTCTGGGTAGATTACAAACATAGATCTGCTGATGTTTTATGCTCCCTCTAAGTTTTGCACTGCTAGACTGCTGCTGCTTCTGATGTTTATCTGTTGAAAGCGGTAAAAAGAAACAATTGAGTTTATGCAAATGTGTAACTTGGGAACCAATGTTTTGTGTGGGAAGTCAAATTTTAGCAGAATATGTTAAATGTAAAAAAAAAAATCTTTGAAGACAAATTGGTAGTTAAAATTGACCAGTTCTTAGATTAAGAAACCTCTTGAACCCAAGTGTTTCCTTACTGTTTAGAAGCTTAGCATGCATTTTTAAAGCTGCTACCATTTTAATTACAAGTGTCATGAGGAGCAGAGCATTTGTCCTGTTTGTAATACAACACTCCTAACTGCTGACCTGCTTTCCTTTCAAACATTTGAAACCAGAGTGGAATCTGAATGCAGGTCATTCACCTGCCTAACATCTTCATGTTTAAAAGAGCCTTAATTCTGTTCACTGCACAGCTCATGGATAAATTGAGAATGTGAATAAATCATTAATATTTTAATTCAGTTATTCTGAAATACATTTTAATATTCCACAGCAGACAAACTGAAGCCAAACGGCAATTTCAGACTAAGTTTCTTTATTATTGAATTACCATATTTCCTCTGTCTAGATACAACATATAACCATAGAGCAGCTGTCATAGAATGTGAAGGAATTTCACCAATGAAAATAGATAAGGTACCAGAGGTGAAGCCATGATATTTGATCTCTCAGTCAACATTGATCAATATTTGATAAAACCACATCAACAAGGGATTAGTAAGGAATCCATTCTACTTGGATACTTCAAAGACCCATGTAAGAATTGACAGTGGCTGCCGGAGGTCAATGAATGACTTTGTAGTCGCATTCTTCCACCATCAGCCACATCGATCACCACCTAGTGTTGAGCTGGATACTCTGGAAGAGGAGGAAGCTCGACATACTCTGCAGTCCAAAGAGAGGAGTGAGGATCCGCTAGGAATGTCTGTTGGAGCCCTTGGTAAGGGACATACACAACTTGAACCTCTGGGGAGATGCTGGAGACATGGAGAATAAGTCAACTATGTTGTCTGCTGGTATTGCTGATGCAGCCGGCCGTAACTGTGGCCATAAACTCTGTGGTTCCTGTCGAAGCTGCAATCCCAAAACCCAGTGGAAGACACCAGCAGTAAGAGGTGCTTTCAGGCTGAAGAAGGGATCTTATCTAGCCCGGTTGGCTTGTGTAACCTCTGAGGCACCAAGCAGGTATTGTGAGGCCACTGTCCGGGCGGTTGCAGTGGCAAAAACTTGAGCCTGGGTGGAGTTTGGAGAGACAATCGAGAAAGACTATTGGTTGCCCTCTAAGCAATTCTGACAAACCATCCGGCCCCTCAAAGTGAGGAAGCAGTGCTTTGCCAACACCGTTCAAGTGGGAGTGGGGAGCGTCTGAACCTGAATGAGGACATCATCGGAGGGTGGATGTTGTTTGGCACCCATGGCTGACGCGCTGTGTGAACATCATGACAGCAGAGACAGTGGCCCTAGATTGGGATACAGGCTTGTGGTTACTCTGCATAAGAGAGGGGACCAGAAAGTGTGTTTCATGCGCCAAGTAATAGTGTGTCCCTCCTGCTAAGACTTAAAGAATGCACTGGACTTGTTCGCACTTGAGTGTGATGCAGCTGGGCTGAGAATCAACTCCTCCAAGTCTGATGCCATGGTTCTGAACTCGAAAAGGGTGGCTTATTGACTCAGGTTGGAGAAGAGTTCCTACCTCAGGTGGAGAAGTTTGAATATCTTGGGTCCTGTTTACAAATGAGGACACAAAAACAAACCGGCTGTTGTAGTGAAGAGAGAGCTCAGCAGAAAGGCTGGGCACGCAGAGAGGAGCTTGGTCATTCAGGAGAGGCTCAGACTAGAGCTCCTTCTCCTCCAGTTTCCTGAGCTTGGTCAGACATCTTTTTCAGATGCCCCCTGGACATGAAAGGGCCTGGGGAGAGGGAAGTCAGAGAGTCTCTGCTGAGACTGCTGCCCCGGCAACCTGGTCCTGGATAAAGCTGAAGATGAGTATGAGTAATTGCTTTCTTCTCTGAAATAGTAGAACTGACTCATAAAAGTGCATCAGTTTTTTTTTAAACAACAGGCTAAACAGTTTCAATAATTCTTTTTAAGGGAATCTCTATCCTATTTTTAACAAGCTAACGAAAAAGGATTCCTGACATTTTAGAGCAGTGGTTTTAAAGCAAGGGTCATTAATCAGCAAGAGGGGAGTCTAGAGATAGTTTTAAAGGTAAAACTAAAATAAATTGAGATATATAAGATTGTCTAAATATTAAAAAAGGCAATGGTATGCATTCTCAGCTAATATTGCCTTTTAGATCATGAGTCAGAGACTACAATTTTCCCAGCTAAAAAAAGGTGTTTTTTATGGGACGAAATGGCACCAGAAACCATTAATTCCTTAATGCCAGAACAGATTCTGTAAGTATAAATTACAATAACAGCTTTATAGATATCTGGATATTCTCACTGGGCTTTTGACAGTGCAGTTAAAATATGCAGTAATCATGCCACTAAACAGAAGAAGAAAAAGAACAAACGCGGAAAGGTTGTCATCTCAGATACTTCTGAAACATCCCATAAACTTTATATTTTCTCTGAAAACATCTCAGATAACTTCACATGTACTCAAACACTCAAACAGAAGCTGTTCCTCCTAAGAGTAACATTTCTAAAAACAAACTGAGCAGCATGTTGACAGGAGTGACCAGTCCTCTATAGCTAGGGGAAATAAACTATTTTTCCAGAGCAGACAGATGTTTGTGGAAGGAATGAAGGAAGACATTTAGTTCATGATAGAAAAAACAATGCTAAACAGAGGTAGAGAGCTGTAAAAAAAACACTGCATTCAACATTCAGCCTGTTGACAGGTCATTTGCAATCAGTTAACTTCTTATAAAGGACCAGAACATCTAAAAAAAATGCAACGTTCAACAGGGGAGACCAATCTGCATGTTAATAGAACAATAGCATTGGACTTCTCCCTCCACAAGATGTTTCTTTAATTTGTTTGTACCTTTTTTGAAGTCCATTCTTATATCATATATGTTCAGTAACTTTACTTTATATATAGTTAATTTCTGTACTAACCTTCTGTGGTTGGAAAATTTAGATTTCTCTTACCGGTATTTAATATATTGATTTATTCTATTTATTCAATGAAAAAGTTTTTCTCTCAGTCAGATTCACCTACGGGGCCATGTTTGAGTGAGGGGTGTTTGGAGAAAAGACATACTTATTCCCATAATAGGCCAGATTCTTTCTCAAGGTTTATTCATTTCATGTTACTGTTTAAAACAAAGTGTCTGTAATTTGTTTTGACTCTGACTACTTTAAGTAAGTGAGGCATACGCTAGCCTGGTGAGAACAGGGCTGATTACCAAGCAATAAGGGCAGTATGATGAACTGTTCTCTCTTTGCAAAAATAAAATAAAGTGCAGACTGAGTGAAATCCATCAATCATTGTTCATTTAACTGGGGTGAATAGACACATGGTTAACCGGTCAACCACTGAAGTTGAGTGTAAGAACCATCTTTTACACTGCAAAAACTATCTAGAAATAAGTAAAAATTTCTTAAATTAAGTGTATTCATCCTTAATTTGGGTAGGTAAATGAGATAGTTTGCCAAT
This sequence comes from Cyprinodon variegatus, assembly GCF_000732505.1. NCBI lineage: Eukaryota > Metazoa > Chordata > Actinopteri > Cyprinodontiformes > Cyprinodontidae > Cyprinodon > Cyprinodon variegatus. The sequence goes on along the minus strand of NW_015151545.1, from coordinate 74,366 downwards.
TAAATGAGTAATTTTACTCTTAAAATAAGATAATTAGATAATATGCACTTGAAATAAGACAATGCAGTTGTGTTTTCTTATTTTAAGTGTAAATTGTCTTGTTCAATTGGCAAAATGTCTCTTTTACCTCCTCAATTCAAGAACAAATGCACTTATTTTAAGAAAAAATGACTTCTCTTGATTTTGATTTTTTCCAGTTTAGGAGGCTTTTCTGAGGATCAGAAAACAGTAAATCCTGTTAAAAAGGATGTAATTTTAAGATGTCCTTAAGCAGAGCTTTTTTAGTGGTTGAATGTTTCCCAATTATTATGCTTTTTGGTCATATCCATTTAATCTCCATAATCTCATATTGTTTGGTTTGTTAACTTTAACCCACAAATCAGCAATGGCTGCTATTGTTTGCAAACCCAGGGACTCTTGCAGAATGTCAGCTAGAAAAATGACTTAATTTCAGAATCAGTAATGCTATTTTCATATTCTACCTTAAACCTCTGATCGCAGAGGAAGCAAACAGGTGAACATTTACGTGGCAATGTTGGCTGAGAATGGTTTCTGGAGTTCAAAGCTTTAGGGCGCACCTAGTTTTAATGCTTCTAAAGTTTGTTTAAAAAAGTGAATCCACTAGCTTTACAAGGTATAGAAGCAAATCCTTACCATATTTAAAATGAAAAAGCATTTTCTGAAATGCTTTTTCATTTTAAGAATGTGGCTGCATTGTTTGACTTATATATGAAATTAGTAATCAATCATCCTGTTTGCATTTTCATTTTCTTCTTTAACACCGCTCATCCTTTTACTTAATTAAAATGAAAAAGAAAAAGACATTTGAGATTTATTTTTCACAATGTACCCCAGCAAATAGATACCAAAATTCAATTTGAAATTTAAAATTTGAAAATGAAAAAGCATTTCCAGAAATGCTTTTTCATTTTAAGGATATGGCTGCATTATTTGACTCATAAATAAAATTAGTAATCAATCATCCTATTTGCATTTTGCATTTTCTTCTTTAAGACTGCACATTTTATGCCATAATCAAAGAGAAAACACAGCGGACATTGCTTTTCCGTTTTCGTGGTCTGCCTGCAAAGTACTGTCCATAACTCGAAAACGAAAAAGCATTCTGAGCGGCGGGCGCAGCAGAGTGACGTCAGCAGCCGCTCTTCCTCAGGTCCTTGCTGACTGGGCTACCCATCTTGTTCAGTAGGGGGCACTGTGCACGTCTGCATTGCAGTACATTGTTAGCATGCCGGCGGGAAACTCAGGAGCAGTCGGCGTTGCCACAGGTCCGTTAGAAGCAGGCACTTGCTTTAAAGCAGCAGCGGCCTCCCTCAGTAGCTCTGCCACTGTTTTGGTCATTGCGGTCGTTCAGTATGTCCCGATAGTCAGACCCGGCAATTCAACCAGTTTCCCACCGGTACGCTTACAATGTAATGCAATGCAATGCAGATGGCGCCCCCTACCGAACAAGATAGAAAGCATTTCTGGAAATGCTTTTTCATTTTGAATATGGAAACCATTTGCTTCCATATCTAAGGTGTCCACTAAGAGTAAACCAGCTGAGAATTCCTCTTTATAAACACTGAGATGTTTCTTTGCCCACCTACAAAACACTGCAGCTTGCTGTCCCACAGGGGTGCTGCTCTCACACCGTTAGCCACCAGAGCAAAGAAAGCTTTCTTCACCTGAGTGAGAAAGAAAATTAATTAATAGAAATAAAAATATGAAGGAATTTATGCCTTTACTGTCAGAGTTTGCACCTGCAGTGTTGTATCAAAAATGACCAGTTTGGAGCTTCTGGGCATGGCATCGTAGCAACTGTGACTTTTCATGAAGTTCATGTAAATGTAGGCGTCAGGGTCTGTTCCTGCAGGAGGCGCCATGGGGTACGTAGCATATGAAGAGGCACCTACAAAAAAAATAATAACAGCAAGGGAGATAAAACATGTGAGGGAAATAAATGATCATAGGTGAATGTGTAGCTTCAGTGATGCTACAACACATGCCCATGTTAGAGGTCAAACGGTGGGGTAACCCAGGAAGAAATATACCAGAGTGAGTCTTGCATAACATGTTTACAATATAAAAGCTGTCAGTTTTTTTGGTCGGTTTTTCTTTAAAAATATGCTTTTAAACTGTTCAGCCCAGCAGAGTCGAAAGTGCGGCCCAGGAGCCATTTACAATCCTCACTATGGTTTTCTGAGGCCCTTCACCAGAATTCAAAAGTTTGCAAGCACAGACAGTTGCTAGGCTGCAACATCAGTAACATGGGACCTTGAAAAAGAGGAGGGGCCACACTGCAGTTCATTTAGACCAGTAGTTCCCAGGTTCACAGGAACCTTTTTGTAAATGTGACTGAAAATATTACAAAACACAGTTTGCTGTTGAACTGGTAGAACTGAACTGATAGAATTGAAAATAATTGAAATAATTTTTACAACATTTGTTATAAAAAATAAAAAAAATACATACTCTATGGGCTCTCAGTACTTTAGACTGGACACCATTGGTCTAAGTCCATAGATAATAGGCTGAAGTTGGTACACATTTCTGTTTTTGTTTAAAGAAATAAAATCTTCTTTTAGCACCTCACAGATCAATTTCTGCTGATTGACAGTGAAGCAATTCTATGCAGGATTCCAGTTCTGTTGATTTTCCGCTCTTAAATAAAAATATGCAGTCATTTTCTGCACAACAGGAGAACAGGCATGGTGAAGAGGGCCAGGAGACATCAAGAAAACCAAACTCTCTTTGGGTTTCTGTTTAGAGACAATGTAAATGTTGATGGAATCCATATTTTTGAATCTGAGTAGCACCGAGACTCAACACTGACCCATGAGTTCTATTTTTAGTTGCACTGAGGTCTATCAGTCTGCAGGACACCCTTAAAAAAATGCTTCCTTTTGAAATTTCGGTATATTTAAAAATAGTTCGTAAAGTTGCTTTGCATTGAACAGCTAATATATTCAATCATGATTATTACATTTTCAACAAAACATAACTGAAATAATTTCGAGCACTAAAATATGCATCAACATTTTCAACAGTTAATCAAGCCAATTCTGAGGAGCAGCCAACACTGTTTGATCTCTTTGAAAAGGATTAACTACCTTTGCTCCTCATGGAGAGGACTTCCTCTTCCTCATACTCATCCATCTCAAACAAGGGGACCTTAAAGACAGAACAAAAGACAATTATGATGGGTGCTTGGACATGGACGCTGCAGGTTTATGTTTATGAAAAACACACCTACAAATCCCCTAAATGGCTTTGCAGTGGCCTGTTTGACCTGAATCAAATTAAAAATGCTGATCATGCTCATTTAAAAAAAAGTAAAAAAAAAAAAAACAATCCACTGGACTTTGTTTCCAAGTTTGAAGATGTTTCGCTTCCCAATCCAGGAAGCTTTTTCAATTCAAATTTCAGAAATAGCGTTGAGTTTGAGGCTTTTTAGCCCAACAAAGCCTAGTTTTTGCTTAGAAAACATGCAAATTGAAACGTACGAACAGGTCCACCCCTTTTAGAATGGGGGTCATTTCATTTGGCTTCTTTTGTTAGCCCCATATCTGTCTATGTCTCTGAAAGGTGGTCGTTAAAGGGAACTGTTGGCCTGGCTGATCAGCCGAGGTCTTCTGTTCCCATATAAAGCAGTTGGGTTGCTGCAACATCTTCAAATGTTGCTGAGTTATAGCAAATTTGCAAAAAGAAGTGGATCTTGGTTACTTCACAGCGCTGTAAATGTTGTATGTAAATTGCAGCAAAAAAATGACTGTAGTTATGTTGCTAAGGGGGTCCAACCAGCCATTAGGTCTAGGGAGCTAAATTCATTGCAGTCCTGAAATAAAACTTGTTAAAAGCTGCAGATGATGTATTTGAAACTGATAACCATCCAGAAAGACGATATCTCCAAGGATTATTAATGAAAAAAAATGTATTAGTTAAATATGTGTCACTTTGTGTCAGCCATCATATATGTGGAGGTATCAGGACTAAATGTGCAAAAGCTCCAAAAAGAGGCCTGTTTTGCACTGCAAAAACAATCTAGAAATGAGCAAAAATGTCTTAAATTAAGTGTATTTACCATTCATTTGAGTAGGTTATTGAGCTGATCTGCCAATGGAAGGAGCATTTTTATTCTTAAAACAAGATATTTAGATAAAATGCACTTGAAATAAGACAATGCTATTGTGTTTTCTTTATTTTAAATGTAAATCGTCTTGTTCTATCGGCAAAGTGTCTCTTTTACCTCCTCAATTTAAGAACAAATGCACTTATTTTAAGAAAAAATTTGTGAAATTCAAGTAGCTATCAGCAGGAGAACCTCAGAGCACGCTTAACTTGCAATAACCGTTCACACCTGCTATCAGTGCACATCTCAGGAGTAATAGTGTGAAGTGTTTTCATCTTCACATGTTGTACTTAAATTGACAAGCTATACTGAGAATTCAAATAGAAGGTAGAGACGTAGCATTCAAGAGTGTAAGAGTAGCCGGCCTGTTTTTACTTTACAGCTTCTCAGTTACAGAGAGGTGTCTTAACACAGATACCAACATGCACAGGAAAGGGGGGGGGGTCTGCAAGGAGACTTACCTCTGCAAAAGCCTCCATGACCAAGAAGACTGGTAGATCTACCTTTGTGGAACCAAGGTGTTCAAAGAAGTGATTGGCATCACAGAGCACGGCAGTCTGTGCCGAGGGGCAACGTTGGCATAAAAACCATCTCAGATGAGGAGGCGATGAATATGAAGGAGTACAGGCATGGTGGACAGGGCTAGGAGACACACAGGAAGTGCAAAACAAAGAGTTTGGTGATGGAATCCTGTACTGCGGACAGCTGGGTCCATGTGCCTGGGAGAGACTGAGGTCTAAATCTGGAGCGAGGGGTGGGAGGCCTGTGGCATTTACAGAGGGAGAGAGAGGGAGGGGGAATGGGTGGGTGAAAGCAGAGGGCGGACAGAGACCCTACATGCTCATGCAAGAGCAAATATGAGATGGGACGTCTTCATCTGCCAGAGTTAAACCAGGGAAATGTCTCTAAATAAACATCTTTGGACTTTAAACATCCAGACTATGACGGATGGTGCAGTGGTTCCACGGTGCTACTGAGCAACAGTGGTGGTGCTCAGATGAAATGCTCAGGCTTTTATCAGAGGATTTTACATTTAGTTTCTTTATAAACAAAGGCGAGACCTTTGAGCCTGACAGCATCCGCCTCGAAGGGTTGAAAGTACGCAGCTGTCCTCATGAGAGACCGAGATATTATAAAAAAAAAATAAAAATTATTATTATTTATGGAACATCTCATGGCCAGTAGTTTTTTTTTTTTCTGTATGTTATTTCTAGCAAGTATTGAAATATTTTTACATATTTGGAGAAAATGCATCCAGCTTATTATTATTTACAGTGTAAATCCTGTCAACCTCTGTAATCCACACGAAGCATCAAACCCGGCTTGGTTCTGTCACATTTGTTCTTGAATTTTCAGGAAATTCTTTAAATGAAGGAATGTTCTTATCAGGGTCTAAGATTTGAACGCTAAACTTTGAGCTTCTTCTTTATCATGTTGTGGTCCACTATACTGAATAATCCACAAATCCTCTCTTCAAAATCTCTGGCTGGTTTGGATGGAGTTGCTCTTGTAGGATGTTTAACCCTGCCTCCTAATTCAAAGCATTGTTCTTGGTTGAACATGTTGGAGTCAGTATAGCAGAACTAACTGTAGCATTCAATCCTTTCATCCCTGGAAGGAATGAAGTTTAAGTGTAAATTCAATCTGGAAGATTCATCAGCTTCACCTGCAATGTCCTTGTTCAGCTCCAGCCAATTAATGCAGGGGCTGCACCTTCTGCAAAGCTAATCATCTTTCACGATCCCCTTCATTTAGCTCTGGCCTGGCTTCCCTCTCCCGCACACCATCTCATCCCTCTTTCTCAGACTATGCTCAGTCCTATTTATCCTCTGGCCATGGTTGAAGACTTCTCTAATCCTTTTCTACACTAGGTTACTCATCCAAGCAAATGTTGATTAATAGCATCAACGTTTTCTGCCGGCTGCAAAAGAGCTTATTTCATTTATGTCTTTATCTGCTTCTGTCTCCTTGAACCCCAGTCGGCCTCAGCAGATGGCCGCTCACACTGAACCTGCTTCTGCTGGAGGTTTCTTCCTTTTATAAGAGAGTTTTCCTCTCCACTGTCACTACATGCATGCCCAGTGAGAGGAATTGTGGAGAGTCAATGAGTCCTTGCAATCAGCTGGTTTCCCTCGGAAATATGTTGAAGAATATGATTGTGTTACCTGCATAAATAAACTGAATATTTTTCTAATTGCAGCTTTTCTCTGTGTGAGTCTCTCCGTGTTGAAATGAGAATGAGGACAAATCGCTGACTTATCATCTTAATCCTGCAGAAATTCAGCCGATCACTCATGTTTCCTTCAGAGATAAGTTTTGTAATTGCTGTTTTGGTTTCCGCCAGTGGTAATCTAGCCCTGCACCCGTGCTAATATCCTGTTGCCACTTCTATGGCCGGATGGCCCTGACTCTTGATAAACACACCTAAAAACCTTCATTTCAGCACAACCACTTAGATTGAATAGTTGATCAATTAAAGAAAAAGTGTTTTTGCTGCCATGTTCTCAGAGCATTCAGGTACAACATCATAATGGCTCAGTTCTTCTCCCTGGATTAATAATTAAAAAGTAGAAGACAATGACTTAAAATGAAGTATGCCTCTGCATAAATTAGAGTGAACTCAGCTGGATTACATAAATATATTGAAATAAACAACTTAGAATTTTATTCCAATGAACACATACGGTACATCGATGAATAGTTTTAGCTGCAAAGATAACATTTTAAACGAGCAAAGCTTGCTGGACCACAAATGTTTCTGGTCAGAACCCAAAACAGGCCATTAGCTGCTGGACTGAAAAATGATTGATGCTAATAAGAATTAAAGTATATATATAGATACAAAGGAAGAGAATTATGTGCTGTACAATCCAACGACTGGATGCTGAAGCAGCAAACTCCTGCACAGAAGCGAAGAATGAAAGCAGAAATCATCGGCGTGGACCATGACCAGGTGTTTGTTTTGATTCGCTTTAAAAATGGAGGAATGCATCATAGCTTGACGGTCAGTTTACCAATGACTCATCAAGGTACGGTTACTGAACTTATTTAGCTATTTTTAAAAAAGAATAACGGTTGCAGTGCAGCTTTAAGGCTTCTGTGGACCTGAGTGAGACGTTCAGGTTACATCGAGCATTAACTATTTATAGCTCCACTGAGCCACTCCAAGACTTACTCCTGCTTTGCACAGCTAGCAGTTTATACATTTAACCTCAAACTCCAGTTGAAATGTTTGTAAATCTATGAAAATAGGATATTCTATTGATTCTGCTGAGCAACTATTTTCTTAAACCACATCATCTGCTGTGCAGAAGTAATAATGACTCACTTAGCTGAAGCTGCATCCACTAATCTGCTGAGTTCAGCTAAACTATAATGATGAATCCTGCCGTGTTTATTCACCACACTGATGCTTCCTGGGAAGATTAGGCCCAAAACATATCTGACCAGAAAGTCCATTAAAGCCTGTCTCAAAGATCTCTGTGGCGAGTTCTAAAGTTATTACTTCAGAGCACTTCGATGGCAACTTACCTGGCCTCACACACAGCATCCCGCATAAAAACACCTTTATTTTCCCTCATTGCTCATGGATTTAATGGTTTGAATTTTGTGTCTGTGTCTTTAAACAGTGAAGATAAATATCTGGTTTTAACTTTTTAAATTGCACTAATGAGAAAGATTCGTGCCTATTTTATTTTTCTTATAATTAACATATGACTTATTTTAGCTGCAGATATCTCCATTTTGCACTTAAGTGTCAATATGCCTAACTTACATCTAAAACAATTATTCATCCCTCCTCACATTTAGGTTTAAACTATTAAAGCGACTAAAATGTTTCTTCTAACTTCCATTTACAGTGTATTAGCATTTCTGAGCGGTTCAGCCCAGAGTCTTGACTCTGACGGGATATTCGAAGGGAGTTAAAGTTTAGAAAGATGCTACTGGACCTTTGCAACATTAATTACTCAGGGCCTGATCTACTAATAAAAGTGTATAAAAACGAATGGAAATCCTGACAGATTGCATCTCTAAAGTAAGCAGACAGCAGGTGCAGTCAGTGTTTACGTCGTAATGCAGAACGTGCGGATCATAAAAACATGCAAAATAATGGGAGGATATGCAAAAGCAATTATCTTATCTTGGCTACATTTGAAGAATCTGCAATTAGTTGATTTGCTTTGTAGTTAAACATTACACATCTGACAGAGCAAATATGTTTATCTGCTGAAAACTGGCTTTGCATCAAATAGCACATCAGTCTAAGATAGGGTGTTGTTTTATTAAGAGGCAATTATTTGCATCGTCATCGTAGCTCTTATTCACAATTATGAAAATACCTCAAATAAACTATGTTTTATTCATTTAAAAACTGCCATCTGTCCTGCAACTGTGCAAAGTGAGCCTTTCTTATACAGTTGGCTTCAAACATTTTTGGCAGTTTTTGGTTTTGGCAGAATGTGTGATGAAGTCAGTGTGATAACAAGGCAGTAGCTACAGCTTAAACCAATAATATGCTAACTGGGATAAGATCCCTTAATCATTAAAATCACATACAACACTGTACAATTCTTGCTTATGTTGGACCGAAAAGCTTTTATGACTAAATTGGTTGGAGATGAACCTCCTTAAAAACATCTGTGGAAGTCTCTGATGTTAGATTTTATTCCTCTTGAAAGATTTCTTATCAACAGTCAGAATGACCTCTTTTAAGCAACATTTGATAAAGTGTTGAACTACTGTACCTGGGAACATATACAGAGTTTGATTTCAGGGGCTGCGTCCTCCAGATTCGTTGACTGATTACATCACAGCGTGGCGCCAAGGTCCATTCAGATTGGAGTTCTTTTTGCCCGCTTTGAAGGATGGGACCGTTGTAGCCTTGGATATCCCATGATTCATTGAGAGTCCAAGCAAGCCGCATTCTATCAGACCAGCACACCCATAGTCAATACCAGTTTATTCCTTTAGTTTTGTATGAAAAATACACTTTAATAAACTACCGCAATGGGTGTGGATCCTTTTAGTCATGTACAAAAAAAAATATTTAATTACCTTTTTGAAGCGTGTGGCGATATGACCATACAGTTTTTTTTTTGTACAATACTAAAGGGATACATGCCAATTGAGGTAGATTTAAGTGTATTTTTCGCACAAAACTAAAGGGATAAATGGGACTAGCATACGTTTATGCAAATCTGACATCTTGCACATGCGTATTGACTGGGTATGCTGGTCTGACAAAACACCAGCTGTTCTGTTCTCAGAGGAAAAAGATGCTTTGCGCTGAACAGTGGTGAATATTGTAAGTGCAGTTTCTTCTAATAAAAGTATGTGAATGTGGGCAATTTATGATTTACTGAAAGGTTTTTAGTCTGTTACTGTTTAATTTGGTTCGGCTATAGTTTTGTCAATACTGTCACAGGAACAGAGCAATGAGATTAACACTCTGCATTTAACCCTTCCCCTTGGGTAGCAGTAGGCTGCCGTTGTGCGGCGCTTGGGGAGCGGTGTTGGGGTTAAGGGTCAAGCTCAGGGAGCCAGAGTGGCAGTCTGTAGTCCACTGCCAGAATATGTCAGGAGTGAGGTGTTACTATATTTGGGCAAAAACGGAAGGTCCCGGACTCAGTGATCGCAACGAGAATTATTACTTTTATTTTTTTACTGATTCACCCTAAAATCATTAAATTACAGCGAATATATTAGTTATAGATTATGATCCATTGATTATTCATTGCTGACCGCACTTTTCCTTTAAATCATTTAGCTCACCATTTATTAACATATTACTAAGTAATAAATTAGATCTTTCCAATAAACCAAACTGAACTGCATTTAGAAACATCGACTTGAATGCTTTAAGAATGAGCCGCAAATTTTTACTCGTATGACAAATAACTTTTATTTTCTCTTTATAATCCTGAGCATTTACAACAGCCTTGATCAAGAAAACAAGGTTTGTTGAAAACGGATCCAGAGGAGATCCATCATCAGTAATACAGAGCTGAGAGCGTCACAGCTCCCGTCACACAGCGGTGGCCAATCTATACAGCAAATCTATTTTTTTTAATCAACAGCAGCTCGACACACACTGGGGTGGTAGATTTAAAGCCCATTCACGCTTTTCTGTGCAAACATCTGTAGCTGTTATTAGAAAAAACTGAATAAGTGGGAGTTTAGAAAGAACCTGCTGGCAGCGTGGAGGAAGAGATGCAGAGATGATCACTGCACCAACTAACCAGATGACTCAAACCTCTAAATTTCCCACCACATAACACACTCATGACCCTCACCGCCCAAGTCAATAAACATTTAAGATATTATCTTTATCTCCCATGCAGGAAGTTAGTACCATTTTTATTGAAATGCTATATTTTGTGTTTTTCATGACTAAAGGTCTTAATACTCCACACTTGTCAGTTCAAAAGTAGTTTAGACCCCAAACTGGGGAATTGCTGACTCTAAGCAACCACTTCAAATAGTTTATCAAGCAAGAAACTCCCTGATGTTAGACACCCTTTTCTGTGAGTCACTGGAACAAAACACAAGGCACAACTCTAAGGCAGGTGATGGTTAAAATTCTCTAATAATGTGCAGCAGCGCCCCCCGTGACCGTCACGTGTAACTACATGGCAGCGCCACGTCACTCCAGTCTGACTTTTAATCAGTGAAAACTGGTTTTGGTTCTGCGATGATATTAAACATTGTCCTCAGAGTTCTGCTGAGGAGGAGCAGCTTTCACAAAACCAGAAACCAGTCGTGTGCAAAGTGGGTTAAAAACAAAACAAAATGTGACAAAAAAAAAAAAAAAAACTTTTAAAAATGTTTAATTGTAGTAAACACTGTTGCAGACATTAATCAGCACTAGTTCAGCTTTTTGCATCCTTAGTTTGGGGGCCTCAGAACGGCTGGTTTCCCGCCGTTTTCCTGCTTCCCTTCACCATGACAGCTATAGGAAGTTAGCACGTCCATCTGAAACCCAAATAGAAGAACCACAATGGGCTCAAATAAACGGCCGTCTTCAAACATGTTAGATTCAAAGCAGAACAGGTGGAGCTCCTAAAAGGCTTCGGTAATACAGGAGCCCAGCATTTCCTGTCCTCAGCTTGCAGAGGCATCAGCTTGAAGGCAGAGGAGGAAAATGGCACCTTGTGAGGAGCTAAGCAGCTCGGGAGAGATAATCACAGTGATTTCTCCTTCTGAAAAAACGTCTACAGAGCAGGATACACAGCAGCGCAGACTCTACCAGGCAGAATCTGAACTCTGTCTGCATCCTCTCACCTCCCGTTACCATGGCGACCACTTGAGATCTTTAAGCTTGCTTCCTACGTTTGTCAGCAAAATAAATCTACCATAAGTTCATGTTTCTCCACTGATGGGACACGGAACGGATCAGAGCAGGAAAGTTCTGATCCAAGGAGACCACATGTTCTGAAGCTCTGATTGCGTCCACTGCAGCTGGGTCATCAAGTCATCTTCCCTTAAAGTAGGATGACCCACATTTTGAGGCACCATGAAAACACTAAATACCAGAAAGAAAAACTTTTTTTTTTTTTTTTTTTTTTCCAAAGGCCAAATCAGCTGGCAGTCTGTTTAAATTAAACAGACAACACCCCCAGCTCTTGGATTAGGGCGGTTTGCGCAGGAGCTCCATGGACCCAGGGTTCTGTCAGTTCTAGGACAGCCGGTTCTGGGTGAGGCTGTGCTGAGGGCTGGCATAGGCACTGCTGGTCATACTTGATCCAGGACTTTGGGAGCCGGACTGACAGGAGACCGACGCTGATTCGGGGTCTGAGCGATCCTCATCAGAGGCGTTGGTCTGATGACTGACCACCACCCTGCAGATCGACAGAAAGAATGAGGGTCAGGTACTTCTGCAGGTAAAAAGTCTCTTCTGTGGTGGTTCTGTGAGGCTAAACCCTCATTTTTCCTCTGGATTCGTTGTAAATACTCTATGTTTCCTTCCAAAATTGAAATAATACAAAGAAAGTTCAGGGCATGCCAGCGTTTTAGAAGATTCTGGGAAGTCAGGATCTTCGCTGGCTAAATCGTCAAGGAGCGAAAGGGGCTTTAACACTGATCAAAGATGATATTTTCTTTTTAGGTTTGTTTTTTCCCCTCTGATGAAACTTTAAAACTTCCAAACACTATTTTCATTCATGTCACCTGTGAACCGTCTGTCATGTTCTTCTAAAATGTTTAAATGACAGAACACAAAAAAAAACGACCAACAGGGGTCCGCTTTGCTAAAATCTGCTCTACTCTCTTTCTGATTGGCTAAAGTAATGGCTCTGTTCCATTGGTTGATTAAAAAACCTAAATAGAGGGAAAAAAAACAAAAAAAACAATCAGGTGGCTCTACTAACATAGCTGCCGTCTCCTGAACTTTCCAGAAACACAAAGCGATGAAGACCATGAAGAGCTGGTTTACCTGGATCTAGATGGACTCGGTAGCCTCCGGGGGGCAGTCCTGGGGGGGATTCCTGGGCTCTTGGACCACTGCAGAGACAATCAGAGAGAAACACGTTTTCCTCTTGGTCTCACTGTAGTTTGTGTCCAAGATGTATCTCAGTCATTCTGTGGATCCACACACTGACTGCGTTCTGTACTCAATAATAACTGAGGGAAAGTTGGCCTAGGGGTTAGAGCAGTGCGCTTGTGCTCTGAGAAGGTTGCAAGTACCCGGTTCGATCCCCACAGCCTGAACTCTGGGTTCCTGAGCAAAACCCTAATCCCACACTGCTCCCTGGGCGCCACACAATGGCAGCCCACTGCTCCGAAAGGGGATTGGTTAAATGCAGAGATAAATTTATCCAATGGGAGATCAATAAAGTTCAATTATTATTACTTGTATTATTATTATTATAAACCAAACATAGAGCTTGTTGGAAGTAAAGTTGCTCAGACTGAACAACTTTACTTCAAACTAGAATGGAGTTTTGCAATGGTTCACAGAACCATTTACAACCAGCATATGTTGGTCTGTCTGCTTGGGTCTTGATTAAATTTGCTTGAAACAGAAATCGTGTTTAAGCACAGATGGATTATCAACAGGTCTGCACCAATCAGGAGACATTGAAAAACAACATTCATAAAGCCCTGATCTACTTACACCAATCTGATCCAATGCTTGAGCTCTGAGTTAATTTTCTCAAAAACGGACAGAAGTAACAGACCATGAAAATCTACTAAACCAATCAAATTCTCTAGGTTACCGTTTACTATGGAGCCGTTTATGCACCATGAAAAACAACAAACTATCTTTGAGGATAATGATGATAATAATCAGCAGCCTAATGGAGCCTCTCTGTTAGATTAGGATCAACATAATTTTTATAATAGATTAAAACAAAGAATGGATTTAAAATTGAAATGTTAAGACCTTCTTAGGACTAGTATAGCTAGCGTCACAAAAGGCACAGAAAGGTTCACAGAAGCCAAAAATGAGTCCAAAATGATTCATACATCTGGTAGATTCACAGTAATACTCTTAATTTATGCAGTAGGTACGTTGGGTTTATTTTTCAGCACATTTCAAAAATCAAAATGACCAATCAAAAAGGAGGAAGTGGGACTTAGAAATGTGTGACTCTCAGCGTCTTTCTCCTAAGATAACAGCAAGATGGCGAACTCAATGACGAACTGTGTCAATGTTGGCCTTTCTGATGTCCTAATTAAGGCTCTTCTAACTTGAAAACCTCAACAACGGACATACAGTCGTAGCCATTCAAAATTTTCCCCATCTTTCTTGATGCGTCCTTGGCTGGTTCCCTATAATTGATTTTTAAACATCAATCTTTGTACTAAAATATTCTGTCATGATTTGTGGACATTAAGATCTAAAGAAAAGCATCATCTCCTGGCCAGACCCTGTCATTTGGTGAAAGGATGGAGTCAGAGTAAAGAAATATGAATGTCCAGTAGGAGGCCAGTGGCTGGAAGTTGGAGGGGATTTTGCTGCAGGGAAGTGGGCTGCCATTCAGCTGTCGTTTGAGTAGTAAGGAATGAATGACTGCTACTGTATTTAGCATGATTTCTTTTTAAAAAGGATGCATTTCCTTTTCTCACTTTGACATGTTTCATGGACAACAAAATGAGTCGCCGCCATCTAACCTGATGACTGTGACTCTGTTAGTCCCTCCTTCGCAGTCAGGCTCTAACAGCAGACTGATACGTCTTGTATACATCAAACCAGTCTGGCTAATATTCAGCAGCTTGGCCGTGCAGTGTCTTCAACGCTGGGATCAAAATGTTCATATTGACCCCAGACATTACAAGGAGCCACAGCGGGGGGTGGGGGGAGAAATAGGGGTGACTCTTTAATCTTTCCAGAAAAATCAAAAAAGATTTCGCTTGACTTTGTTTCCAAGTTTGACGACGTATCGCTTCCCATCCAGGAAGCTTTTTCAATTCTCTCTTTAATCTGTACTCTTTTTTTGAGTTTTGCTGCTGCTGAACCATCTGGAGTTGATATTAAACTAATTTGCTAAAAGGATAAAGAGATTATCAAACCAGTCCGAAAAATGGGGAAAAATGGATTTGGCAATATATTGTGATATTTATAATATATATAACATATATTATATAAATATAATATCGATCCTTAAGTTTCTAAAATCTTTTTCCCATAAAAAAAATGGGTGAATATGCATTACTTCCACACCCCCGCTGCGGTAGATGGGGCCTTGAAGCTCTTTTGCTTAGAGGCAATCACAGAAGCAGATGCAGAGTGACTCAAACCTCAGACAACATGGCTACCAAACAAACCATAACCATAACAAAATAACTGAATGATGAATATCTTCTACTGAATATACAGCACTTGCTTTTTGATCTCTACATTTAATTTTAATATTAGCTGGGAAGTATACAGTAATATATCTTTATATTGCAATTTGTGACGATATCGTAACGTGAGCCAAGTATCGCGATGCATATCGCACCACTACACCCTTGCCANATGCATTTGAGATATCAAAAAAGTACTCCAGAGTGTTGTTCAGCATGGGGGTGAGTAGAAAATGAAGGCTAATCATGTTTTGGGTGTACTATACCTTTAAGTTTCTAAAATCTTTTTCCCATAAAAAAAAAAAAAATGGGTGAATATGCATTACTTCCGCACCCCCGCTGCGGTAGATGGGGCCTTGAAGCTCTTTTGCTTAGAGGCAATCACAGTAGAAGATGCGGAGTGACCCAAATCCCAAACAACATGGCTACCAAAATAACATAATAACTGAATGATGAATAACTTCTACTGAATATACAGCACCTGCTTTTTGATCTCTACATTTAATTTTAATATTAGCTGGGAAGTATACAGCAATATATCTTTATATGGCAATTTGTGACGATATCGTAACGTGAGCCAAGTATCGCGATGCATATCGCACCACTACACCCTTGCCAATACCCACCCCTATTCCCATGTGATAAAAAGTGTTTGGTATTAGTGTAAGAGCAACAGCCCAGACCTGAATCTGAGCTATAGATTAGGGTGATGGCAGAGAGGCCTTCCAACCTCAAAGCTCATCACCAAATAGAAAACTTTTAGAAAACTGTATAAATACCTTTTTAGAGCTTATTTTTCAGTAAAAATAAATCAACACATTTACTATTAGAAATAAAATTGAAATAACTTCAGCTTCTTGTGATTTAGTGAAGCTTCACTTTTAAAAGGTAGCAGCTTCAACAAACAGCTGCCTGAAAGAAACTGACTCTCTGTCACACCTTGACGATTTAGACAGCTAATGACTGAAATACGAAAACTCTGGCAAAACGCTGGCATACGTTGGATAAGTTATGGGTACGTTTGTATACGTTATGAGCACGCTGAGCTTATGCTATACGTGGGGCATAAGTTCCAGGCAAGTTATCTGATCGTTGACATATGTTAAGTGCTTATCCAAAACCTATGAGTAACTTGTGCATAACTTATCACGAACTTATCTCCAATGCATATCAATGTATTTGACGTGTTCCAGACGACTATTGAACGTGTTCCTCACTTACAGCTACTATTTAATGGCATATTGGCAGCATTTTGGTATGAAAGGGAGTTCACAGGAGGAAAGCATCAGTTCTCCTCCAGAGTTCATCCCCATCATAAGGTGAGCAAGAAGGTGAGTGTAATGGAATCTCCCGCTGGTTGAATCTGCTGTGACTGCAAACCTTCTTTCTTTTTTTTCTTGTAATTGATTTTTTTTTTTCTCAGCTAGGTTAATTCCATGATTAAAGACATCTTTTTATGCAGACCAGGCGCCTCACTGCTCCCTTCTGGGGCGGGGTTGCCCTTGGGGGGGCGTTTTTACTTGTTGTTTGTTATTGCCCTTTAAATGATGCTTGTGCATCATTTAATGGGCATTAGGCTGCTGTGCATGATGCACAAGTTAGGCAGTCATTGCACATAAGTTCTGGAATCGTTATGAATATGCTATGTATACACCCAAAATTTAAAAAAATGCATAGAAAGTTCAGCGTATGCCAGCCTTTTAGGAGATTCGGGAACGTTGGGCATACGCTGGCAAGGTGTGACGGTCCCTCAGGCAGTAAACCAACTTCTATATTAAAGACCTTTGCTGTCAGTGACGGGTTTATTTTCACTGATCAAAAGAAAATGTGTTCTGATTTTCAATTTCCTGATCAGTCTGGAAATCTTACAAATGCCAGATGTCTCAGTGTGTCTCTAATTGTCTGATTTAATGAAAATGATAAGCAAATCAAATGAGTGACTGAAAGGATGAAGGACATTTCACATATTTCCCTTTGACTGAGTCTTTTGTTTGCTGCGTTGTTCCATTTCCATTTCCTTCATGGAAACGGAATAAAATAGCTTCTTTGACTAAATAACTCAGATCTGATGAGACGATCAATGAGAGGGATTAACCCGGGGCTGCTCACCATGTGGGCAGGATCACTGGTTCCAAGATGGATTCCCTTCTGACAGAGGCCTCTCAGGAGGCTGATACCTGCACACAAAAGACATTAAAAATGGGTATTTCAGAGCTTTTAAGGACTGTATCCATTCAACTACCATAGTCGTTTCAGTGAGACTCACTCTGACTTGTTTATAAGGATTTCACTCTTCTAAATTAAACTTCAGGTTTTCCCCTGAAGCACAATAGATGCAGCTTCAACTATCTGTCATCACACTAATATATCTCCAGCAATTGGCACTCAGTATTCAACTGCTAAACCTAAACAAAGAGCAGAGCGAACATATTTTTTTTGGACACGCACATTTTGACCGGTCTCCCCAGAACTTCTGCTCCCACTCGTCCAGCAGGATGTTGAGGTATCGGGGACACTCGAAGAAGCGGAGGTAGCGTGACGATGACTGGGAAGGGAAAAGTCGCTGGAATTGTCCTCGTCGAGTCAGTTCGTCTTCGCTCTCTGCCAGCACGCGGACGTCCTCCGGGGTCAAAATGTCCAACACTGATGACAGAGAGTCCTAAATAAGGCAGGAGGAGAAGAGTCAGTGACGTCGTTTTCTTTCTAAATTGTTCAACTCAAGCTCATCTTTGATTGAAAATGAATTAAATATTCATTAAAGGAATAGTACACCCAAAACATGATTAGCCTTCATTTTCTACTCACCCCCATGCTGAACAACACTCTGGAGTACTTTTTTGATATCTCAAATGCATCTGGAGATCTGGGAGGCTTCTTGCTGTCTGCTGACATTCAAATAATGGAGGTCTATGGCGCCCGAGGCAGAAAGGTCCATAAAAGTCCACAAAAAACGTGTCAATATTCCTCCATACTGCTCGTCCAATGTATTCCAAGTGTCCTGAGTGGGTAGCGTCCATAATTTACTCGAAACGAAGTCATTTAGAATGTTTTTAGAGCATAAACAGTAGTGTATAGGATTTCCTGAAAGCGCGTTCACGAGTCTACGGAAACGGCGGCAGACCAAACCAGATGAAAGTGCGCATTCAGCTCGGCAAAGAACTCATGCTCTTCCTCAACACTGAAGTCCTCAGACATTTTTCTTTCGTTGTTTCTTTCTTTGCACAGGTAAACAGCACATTTCTTCTTCTACGCTTGCATTATTGGCAGAGCAGACGCTGAATGCGCACTTTCATCTGGTTTGGTCTGCCGGCTTCCGTAGCGTCATGAACGCGCAGGTGCGCGCTTTCAGGAAATCCTATACACTACTGTTTATGCTCTAAAAACATTCTAAATGACTTCGTTTCGAGTAAATTATGGACGCTACCCACTCAGGACACTTTGAATACATTGGACAAGCAGTATGGAGGAATATTGACACGTTTTTGTGGACTTTAATGGACCTTTCTGTCTCGGGCACCATAGACCTCCATTATTTGAATGTCAGCAGACAGCAAGAAGCCTCCCAGATCTCCAGATGCATTTGAGATATCAAAAAAGTACTCCAGAGTGTTGTTCAGCATGGGGGTGAGTAGAAAATGAAGGCTAATCATGTTTTGGGTGTACTATTCCTTTAAATGATGATTGGTCCATAGACTCTCCCTGGTTACAGCAGTGTTTGTTTACCTGGTTGGCATAACGTTGGAGGAAAAAGGCACGTTTTACTTTCTCATCAGAAGATGTTTTGGGTTTCCTCCTCTCTTTGTTTCCTCCATTCAAACTAGAAACAGAAACATGGATTTTTATCAAAGTTTGTAGAAGAGTTGCATAAAAAGAAATAGGAACTGTAATAGAAAATAGGAAATGTAGAACCACATCCTCACCTGCTGGTGGAGCTAGAGGCACTGCTGCAGGACGACCCCACCTCTTCCTTTGGAGGAATCCTGAAGCCGGCCAGGTTCAGAAGGTCTCTGATCATCTGCCCTTTAACAGAGACGTCCAGCGCCGAGTTGGAGTGGAGGCTGAACAGAAGGAGGTAGAGTTAAAGATGAGCTCAGGAAGCCACGCGTCTGGCAGCGTGGATCCGTGTGTCACCTGGGCGATATGTTGACCTCCAGGATCCAGGGTTTAAGGTTCTCATCCAGCATGATGTCAAAGCCAAACAGCTCGTGGCAGCTGTAGGGCGTTTTCACGTGCATCTTCATCAGGCTGTTCACGTACGGCTCAGAACTGAGGAGCAAACACATGTGGAAAGTTGTTGAGTTTTGAGCATCTGTTTAGCTTCCAAAGACACGAACTTTGCAGCCTTTCTACCAGGTGTCTAACCCTAACCCTTTTCATGAGTTAAGCTAATATCTTGTTTTGTCTCTGCTCACTCACCCTCTTTTATTTCAATCTATTCTCCATTTTAAGTTCATATCTTCCTTAATATGCAAACTACAGTAGTAACCATTCATTCAAAATTTCCCCACTTTCCTTGAAGGGGCTTTGGCTGGTCCCCTACAATTCCTTTTTAACCACCAACAATATTATTTCCGTCTTTATTTGTGGACATTAAGATCTAAAGTAATCGATTAATCATTTACTGGACTACAGAGACTCTAAAACATGCTTTTAGCTGACGGAGAAGCAAGTAATACCAAAATTGTAGAAACATTTCTAAAAAAATTTTTTCTCTTGCATCTGTCAATATGCTCTATAAAAAACTCCTCAAGTGGAAAGGTTTTAGATTCAACTGGTTTAATTAAGTAAAAAGTCTTCTTTAATGAAGCTTCGGATATCCAATTAATAATTGATTAAATCAACGGAATAATCAACAGATTAGTCAATATGCAAAATAATCGTTAAATGCAGCCCAAGATTAACATTTGCAGCAGTGAGTCTGATCCCCATAATGTTTATGAATTCAATAACCAAACATATTAAGGGCAGGTCAGACCGCAGCCAGAAGAAAAATGGTTGTTAAAAAGCCACCGCCAGCAAGAAACCTGCTGACAGCAAATCAGAGCTGATGCACTTCAAAGGCATCATTATTTCTCAACCTGAAGGCTGTAACTAGCATCGCACCACAGAGCAGTCACTGAAGCCCTGGTAGCCGTGGAGACGCTCCGTAACTGGAAACTTACGCTATGATCGTTTTGATCACAATGTCCTTAATCTTCTCCCATATCAGGTTGGTGTCGATTCCTTTAGAGTCGAGGTAGTGCCACAAAGCCTTCAGGGCCCTGAGAAGACAAACAACAAGCATGTTCGTCTTTAACATTTCTAACAGGGAAAAACTGCTTTCTGCTGAACAGTAGGGCCACAATAGGTCAGGAAAACGTCAAACAGGAAAAATATTGCAGAATATTGTGGACAGAATATAGCCAACATCATTTTCACTATTCTCCATGATAATATCTGTGCTTTAACATCTTGACTACTCAAAAACAGGTCCAATGTGGGAATCGAGGGCAGAGAAAATCTTTTCACAATTCAGATTATTGGGATGCAGTATTTGCTCTATAACAGCCAGCCTTAGGCTGACACATTGGGAAGCTCTTATCAACAGCAAACAGGCATTACAGTTTTCCACAGAGCCTAGGGATGGATGAATAAATATAATTAATTAATCAGTTTTTTGTTCATGGAGGATTTAATTTAAAGAAAATCTGGATTTTTTTTTTCACCAATCCACTCCTTATACAGCTCACAGTATCTTAGGCTACATTTACACTGAAGGCATTAACACTGAATTCTGATTCCAAATAAATGCGACTTGTACGTGATCTCGTGTTGTTTGGGGAGAGAGGTTACAGCTATGGACTGGAAATCCATTGGTGTCTCCCCATGTAGGTTCCAATCCTACCAGCAACGCATGTTCCTTGGCCTGATGGCTGTGTTTGTTTACCCACAGAAAACAGCATTCATCACAAGCTGCTTATTATTTAAGAGAAAAAATAAAGAAATCGTAGCTTTGGGGCGTCCGAGTGTTAAACACAGAGGAGTTCTGAACTTTTAAGCAGCTGCCTAGCTCAAGTAGTGAGTGACCCGCCCTGCAAACAGGAAGCCTTGTATCCCAGCTGGGGGGAAAGGATTCTGTGTTTTCGTCTAAAAGGAAGAAAAAGAAGAATACTTGTTTGTGCACTGAGCAATTTGCCCACGACCACCTTATGACGCCCGACTGAATGTTTGATTTTCTCCCGACCTTATGATTCCTGATGGGGAGGTGGTTGTTAGAGAATGATCGCCCCTCGTTACGCCCTGTACACTACACGAAGCACCATCAGGCTGAAAGTCAGCCTTATCAAAAAATTCTTGCACGACTGGAGAATCAGCCCAAAAAGGGCAAAAAAAAAAAAAAATTTACCATGTAGATTTAGATTTTCATTGTGAAACATGTTTTAAAAGCATTTTGTTGTCCTTTAAATAAAGGTTACCTCCCAGAGAGGATGATTGAAATCAAAAGTTAGTATTTTAAGAAGAATATGTTTTTAGTCATTGTTATTGTGAAACTTGGTTGAAAAAACAAAAAAAAAACTCCTAGTTTAGCCGTAGACTAACCATTTGTGTCCTTGGCAGGCTTTGTCGTCACTGTTGGTCTGGTACTCAGAGTTTTTCTTGTTCACGCTGTAGTTGGTCAGATGCATGAACTTGTTGTTCAGAGTCTTCATGGAAGACGAATACCTGCAGAAAAAACAGAGCATCACATCAATGTGCACCAGTCCCAGGCCCCGTTAAGCCACAGCATGTCCATCATTCTCACTTGCAGCTGGCAAAGCGGACGAGTCCATCGGAAAACACGTAAACACGGAGCGGATCGTAGCACGTCACATAGACGTAGATCCGTAAGTCGAACTTGTTTCCGCCAATGAGGTAGGGCTTGTGAAGGTATCTGCAGGAGAGAAAAGTTTCCTTATACAACTGTTGTGTTTTACAGAGGAAATCGGACCCGTCGGCTCTGTGATGCTTACTTCTGCACAAGCAGCGGCCTCTTGCGAGGCAGCTGACTCCATTTGTGGATGACCTGGATCCCTGTTCCTCTGGCTGATGCAGGCTGGAAGACAGAAGGAGTCTTTTAAACGGCAGTTGATGCACAATTTCCTCACCAACAGAAAGTCAGCAAACTCCAAGTCTGGTTGATTTTTAGCCACAACTTATCTTGTAGCTAAAAAAAACAACAAAACAAACAAAAAAAAACTACAAAACACGACCGCAGAAAAGAGAAATTCTATCTCTCCTCTGTAGATGAGAGATCTACACGACAAAAAAAAAAAGGGATGAAGAGCTATAAATGTCTGAATCTGTTTGTGTTTAAAGGGCCAGAGGTCTTAACGATAGCCCCATTTATACTATCAGATGCAATTATGAAAGCAGTTTAGATCCAGGGGTTTAGTTCAAGTGTCTGAGCTCATTTCCAGTCACTGGAGATTTAGAATCACATCCAACATCTGATGCTCTAATAAAATTCTATCAGGTAAGAAATGTGAACATTTACACTCATGATGCAGTTTAATTAAGCAAAGGGTCCATTTCATTTATCAGCAACATCTAAGAAAGTCAAATAATGTATATCATTACTGATTAGGGCTGCAACGAACGATTATTTTGCTATTTGATTAATCTTCTTGTAATCCGTCTAATTAATCAATTCATAATCTGATAGAAAAAAGAAGATTTTAACAGATTAAACCAGGTGAAACTAAAACTTTGCCACTTGAGGAGTTCTGGAGCATAAATCATATTGAGAGATGAAAAAGATTTTTATCTTAAATGCAAAATTTTTATATATTTTTTGTAACGTTGGTATAATTACTTTTGTAAGTGCTTCCATCTGTCAGCTTGTCAGATTGATTAATAATGATTAATTGTTTCAGCCCTGGTATTTGTGTTTAGAAAGTTTTAGATTTTCTGGTATCAAACCTACAGTCACGTGAATCCAGTTGCTGCCAAATTAGCTCCCTCATTTAAAATAAAAGAAATAAATTACAGATTCACCAAAATAAAGGCATCCCAAATAATATCAAACACAACAGGACTGACTGTTAACAGCCACCACCTTTCTGTAGCTCCTTCATCTTTTGTCTGATCATCCCTCCTTTGCATGAAATTCTGACTAATTCACAAAAAAGTTAGAGAAGTGCACAACGTACGGGTTTGACGATCCACTTCTGCTTGGAGCCTCCTTCTTCCCAGGCCTTCCGGAGCAGCTTGATGTCCTGAGGAAGGATGAAGGTCCGTGGGAAAAAGCTGAACTCCTGTTTGCCGAAGCAAAGCTGCATCTTGGACAGATTCCTCCAGAGCCGGTCCTTCCTGCCGATTTGAAAGGTTCCTGGGAAGTGGTTCAACTGCAAAAACAAAAATAATAAATAGAAGCAACAGTGAGTGCAAATCCTGGAGTCCCGGCTGGAGGGTGCCTCTGCAGGGACTCACCTTCTGGTGCTCTGCGATGGCCTTAAAGCCAGGAGACCTCATGTGGTGCCCCCAGCAGCCCAGCCAGTCATAGTTTTCTGCATGAACAACAGACTTCAGTCACACAGCGTCACCAACTACACCCCCCTCTAGGTTCTGCTTGAACCTGACCAGGCCTGCAGGTAGAATCTAACCTAGAAGCTGCTGTTCTAATGCTACATTCAGACCGCATGCTGCAGAAGCAGCTAGTTTACAATCAAAGTCAATGGTTTACAATCAAAGCAAAATGTCCTGCAGCGCGTCTGAGCAGCTGAAGCAGCGCCTCATGAGCTTCTGAGCATCTGAGGCGCGGGACGCCTAAGTTAACTTAAGATGTCGAAACCTGCCGGCAAAATATGCTCGATTTTTTTATTCTGGTGTCTGCAGTTTGGATTACGTACGCGAAAAACGCCTTCCAGGCGCCGCAAACATTAGCTGAAAACCTCGTAGAGGCAACCCGGCCAGAGGCTGCCGTTGAGCGGGATTCCCAGTGACAGAGCACCACCGCTGTACGGGGGTCTGAGCAGCTCCGACAGCCAAATAATATTTGATGGCAGGATCATAATCTGGATGAACTGACTTCACAGATGAAGTTTTCAGGTGGACTTTCTGACTTAAAAACATATCAAAACTACTTTTTACCCACTGACCAAAGCAAATATAGCAAAGCCGCTCCCTGCCATTGAACACAGGAGCAGCAGAAGCATCAGACGCATCTGGACACACTTTACTGGACCTCTGACCTTAATGTGGACAAGCATCAAATATGAAGCAGTGCTTAAGGTCTGAATGTAGCATTATTCATTAAAAAAAGCCAAGCTACTCTTGATTTAATCTGCCACTTTTCAACCACGCAGCGAGAGCAGCAAAGATGCTTCAGCTGAACCAAACTTGTACCAGCATCAAAAATGAAGCAGCACGTGTGTCTTTGCTGCTTCTGCTGCGTGCGTTCTGAACGTAGCTTAAGAGTTAAAGATCAGAGAATTGACATTGACAGTAATGGATCCGAGCTAATGACCCTTAACTTGTGAAGGGAGGGGGGGAAGGTGTGCCAACAGGCACTTCTAATGGTCCATATGTTGGTGCGATGACTCACCCCTGGTGACCTTGAAGTGTGACCTGGTGATGGTGTGCTTCACAATGTTGGGCGTAACGGTGCTCATCTTCCATTTGAGAAGCCGTCTTTGTTCAGCAGGCAGCAGCTCCACTGCAGAGCACAGCACAAAGGGTCAGCCGGGAAAAGAACAACTGTAGTGGTTTCACTGAACAGAGGAGACGCTCCTGACCTTTCTCATTGGCTGTCCCAAAGTACAGCGTGGGCGGAATGAGAGGAAACAAACTAGGGACGAGCGCCGGCCGCTCCTCCCGATCATCCTCTGCTTCCAAAACCATCGGCTCCTCAACGCTGAACAGAAGGAGAGAAGAAGAGAAAGGACAACTTATCAGGTGAGAACATCCACGTTTGGTCCGACTGTTCTGATATGTGTCGAGGAAAAAATAAAAACACTGTCAGACACTGAGGATGGATGAAGATACACTTCCTTAACGTTTTCTAAGCGCATTTTGTAATTGAATAAAGAAAGGTTGCTGGAAGTGACAATATTTAAATCATCTTACTAAAATCTTTTAAAGGTTCTTAGACTTGCTTGAAGTGGCTTTGGAAAAAAAAAGGAGATGGGAACATTTGTTGAATAAGTTCTACCGCAGTCAACATTCACCAGCTAAAGTCACCACAACCTGCCTGGTTGCAACAGATTCATAAACCTTCGCACCATCACAGGTCTGAGGTCAGCGCTGGCGTCTTACCTTTATTTCCTGTTTCTTACAGCCACGCATATCTCGCATCCCCTGGATCATTAGCTTCAAACAGATAGAAACTCGTCTAAAGCCCAACCCGCGTGGGGTTAGATTCAGCTAGCGGTAGGAGGCGATTAAAAACTTTGTAGAGATTTTCCATTTTTAATCCTGGGCAAATCTTCCATGCCAGACATTTATAAAGTAAAAACTCCACTAATAACGACCTATCTTTGCTGAACTCTTAAGTCGGTTAACTCAGAATCAGAAATACTTTAATAATCCCAGAGGGAAATTACTTAAACTGGTGCTAATCCAACGCCAATAGAAATTTCTACCCAATCGATGGTGAGCTGGTCTTTATTTCCTGAGCATCCCTTGACTGGACTGCTGTTAGACTCACTTCAAAATGTTAAAGCTACCAGTAACAGCTGACTGTGGAACATTTGACAGCAAAGACGTTTGACGGGCTGTCCTCTGTCCAATTGTAAAAGAACCATTCTTTCACAAATGATAAATGGCCTGTATTTATATAGCGCTTTTTTAAGCCAGGAGACTTAACCAAAGCGCTTTACACTCCATTCATTCACGGACACACTGATGGTGGCGAGCTACATGTAGCTACAGCTGTCTTGGGACTCGCTAACAGAAGCAAGGCTGCCGTACACAGACCGTCTGACCACCATCAGACCCAAGGACCAGCGGTGAAAGAAGTACTCCACAGTAGTACTTGAGTGGAAGCATTGATACTTAAGGTCAAATCTTCCTAAACTACAAGAAAATGTTACCCAGTCAAACATCAGCTAAAGTTAAAATATTGAAGGTGAAGGTTCTCAGTCATCCAGGTCATAGTCATTCCAAAAAAAGTAAAAACAATCCACTGGACTTTGCTTCCAAGTGTGAAGACGCTTCGTTTCCCATCCAGGAAGCTTTTTCAATTCAATTCAGAATTAGTGTTGAGTAAGATGCTTTATATAGTAGCCGAAACGTGTTTTGGCTCAGAAAACATGCTAATTGAACCAGAAAAACGGGTCCGCCCCTTAGGAATGGGGAGTCGTTTTGGGTCCTTTGTTAGCCTGCAATGCCCGATACTCAAAGCATATAAATCTTTTAACTCCACGTCAATTCTGATATTTTGAATTGAAAAAGCTTCCTGGATGGGAAGCGAAACGTCTTCAGTGTAGATTAACTTTAATGAACCTGTAACTTTCAGAAACCACCTGATTTATTAATGTGTAGAACCACCTGCTATAGATTCTACACCACCTGGAAAGAACTTCAGCTTAAAAATGACGGGGAAAAAACAACAGCTATTTTATTATTTCATAGTTTATTATTTCATTTCAAAGTAAAAAGAAAACAGGAACATCTTGATTCTCCTACTTTCACTATGGAAAAGATTTATGGTTTAATCTACAACTCTGATTTAGGAACTTATCCTGTCGAACATATTGTCCACACGGCAACAACTAATGTTTTAATAAAATTCATAAAGTAAAAATAATATCTGTCCTGGGTTTCTCACATTTGTGGAACATCGTTCAAATCTCTAAAACAGTGGAGTCCAGATTCAGTCCTAAGAACTCCCATCCGCCATGTTGGATTTACATTTCAAGAAAGAAAAACAAATTAGAAATCTAAGCTGAGCCAAAAGGAAGAAGAAACTAAAAGCTTTCTGGAAAAGGAGTGGATTGAAAGTTATAAGTACTACCCCAAAAAAATTACTCAAATAACGTAAAGATACTCAAAAATAGTACTTAAGTTAAGTAATCAAGTAAATGGACTTTTTTAGTTTCCACCACTGCCTGCTGGGCTCAGTTCTGGATATTTTACCCCCGTGACTATGGACGCCTAACCTTGCTCCGCATATCCATCTGGAAAGCTGCCGTTGAAGTAATTTTGGGAAGGGGCGAATATACTGGTTAGCTGATTGGCCTATGTTGGTGATAGACGGGCCAAATAAACCAATCAGATTAACGAAGCATATGACGTACTAACAGAACGACGACGAAAACACAACCACAAGCCAGGCTACTCTTGCCGAAACCAGTCGGGAGAAGAGCAAAAACATCTTTTCCTCTGAGAAAAGCCTCCAGAGCAGTGTTTTGCTCTTCTTTCAGTGAAGAAATACTCTGTAATTCCGATAAAACTTGCTCGATAGCCACGCTAACGCTAGTTTCATCGGCTGAAGCCGCCATGTTCTTTAGACTGAACTGTCGCGCTTCTCATTGTGTCACACCTCAACCCGCCTCAAAGCCAACGCTGATTGGACGTTCGTTTGGTGAACGGCTCCAAATTTTCTTCAACGGAGAGTCTCCAGACTGATTTGCGAGTGAAACCTTGCGAGATCAGGATGGTCTCACAAGGCTAATGGACGCCATGGGATCGCCTAGATCCCACTGCACAGAACTTCTTAAAAAAAACTAATTGAAGTCTTCTGAGCTATTTCAAACATTCGGCACCTTTATCTCCCAACGTGAGAGAATCATTGTTGCCTGGATATGCTTCAGACTCAGAGAGGTCGAGCTTGGAGGAAAAAATGTGACAAAATCCACAAAATAAAAAAAATTTTTTAAAAAAACAGTGAATCTGAGCTTTTCCTGCAAATCGTTCTGTCATAGAAAAACACCCTTTAGATTAATGTTCTGTAAACATGAGTGACAGCGATGAAACTCAGACCTTTACAACAACCACTAATTGCAAACCTGCCAGGAAACCTCTGATAGGAGTCGGTCCTTTTAGAAAGGAAAGGGAACAGGTTTTGCAAACCGTGGGGGGAAAAAAAACATGACAAGACATGTTTGTTCATTAACAGTCAGATAATTAAGGAGCCACGCTTGACTCCTGCTAGTAAGGCACTCCAAACCTCGCTTTGGGGCAGCTCTGCCTGAATAAAATTAGTCAGAATTTAATTGATTTATTGGCTAGTTTTAATTGAAAAAATGTACGTATTGAGCCAGTAAAAAGAAATTCAGCCAAATCGGCTGATATTTTATCGGTCCAATAAATATAGTGCATCCCTATTTTTTTACCAAATCAATCCAAGTGAAACAAAAACTTTTCCCCTTGAGTTTTGGATTGAGCCTATTGACATATTTTTTTTATCTTAAATGCAAAATGTTTACATATTTTTTTTACAATCATGATATAATCACTGCTCTACGTGGGTTGCTAATCAGCTAAAGGCATCTTTTACAGTCTCTATATTGCAGTTAACGATTAATCCATTACTGATTATTTGACGATTATTTTAATCATCGATTAACCGTTTCAGCCCCACTATGTAAACAAAAATAAACCAGTATAATTTAAATAGATTAAAACCACTGGTTTGTTTACAACAGCAACCTGCCTGCCTGACCAAATCCAAAGAAACCCAGTGAATCGGAGCTTTTCCTCTAAATTGTTCTGTCATAGAAATACAATCTTTAGATAGATTTTCTGTAAACATGAGCGACAGTGATGAAACTCAGAGCTTTACAACAACCGCTGATTGGACATCTGCCAGAAAACCTCTGATAGGAGTCGTCCTTTTAGAAAGGAGGAGGGATTATGTCACTCAGTGATGGACTGTTAGGTGTTAAATAAAACAGTGTAGAATACAGTTTATTTTTAAGTGGCTAATGTTAAAGTGCGGATTTATCAACAAGGTCCAAGAAGTTATTTTACAAAGTGAACCACAAAGCCACAGGTGCACTCTGTGACCTTTAACTACCGCTATCAGGCATCAGGTCACTGGTCCACTTTGTAACACAAGGTGAACTACATGTCTGAAACACGACGCTGGGAAGGATTAAATGTCAGCGGACGGACTGATGGAACAGCAGGTCTAATCTGACTCTTCAAACAGTCACTTAGTGGCAGATCCACAACAACAAAAGCTCCTTTCCTTTAAAACCGCAGTCCTTAACATCTTCAGAACACGAAGAAGCTCAAAGATACTCACATGACCGTCATAGAGACAGGATAACAAAACGATTTCCAGACTTCAGTTAAAACCTCTTCCACCACCGACAGCGTCACCTCAGAATCAAAGACCTCCAACTACATGGAGTAAAGGCAGGTGGAGGAGTCAGCGTATGGAAATGAAGTCGGGAACAAAGCAGTTAGGGGTAAAAGGCAACAACAACGCTCCCAATCTGGGCTGTTTTAGAAGAGACTCAACACACAACAGTATGCAGAGACAATGGAGCAGAGCTTTCCACCATGATCTGCCACTTTCAGCCTCTCCTAACAATGAGCTGACAGAGAACAGCTGAGAGACCAGGAGAGTCAACGCCATCAGCTGGCCAGATGTTCAAACAGGTGTCAGAGGAGCAAACAGGAAGTGATGCTGGGTAGAACACCGCCTGAATAAAGGCAGATCTTCCATCCAACGGACATCAAAACGTCCCACGTTTTACGACACTCACGTAAAACGCAGAAGGCTTCCAGAACACAGAGCGGGCAGGTTGCTTTTAGATTCATCATCAGGGATCAAAGCCTCTTAGAATTAATTTGTTTTTGATCACTTACATAGCCCTTACAAATGGAGTCCCCCCACCCCCAATCAGATCTAGAAGCACAAGATCTATATCCAGTCATTCAGCAAAGATCCTGCTACATGGCATGTACATCTTATTTTGGCATTTGGCCGAAATAATAATTACCGGAATTTGAATGAAGTTGAGCCTTTCAATGATATATTACCTACTGTAAAAAAAAAAAAAAAAAAAAGCGAATAGAATACAGTGAACCCTCGTTTATCGCGGGGGTTGCGTTCCAAAAAGAACCCGCGATAGGCGAAATCCTTGAAGTAGAAACCTTTATTTTTTTAAAAGTTATTATACAATGAAATACTCCATAAAACATTGAAATCAATGAACAAAAACTTTTTACAGGCCCAAGCATTTGTTAAACAAATAAAAGTACTGTATAGACGTTGTTATTGTCTGTTCTTTTTTTTTTTTTTTTTTTTTTTTTACAAATAACTACTGTACTGTACTGTAAAATAATATAGTTATAAATAAATAAGTAATAATTTTAATCATCAATACGAAATGAAGGGTTAATATTGCGGGGATCAGCACCGCCCCGCTGTGACGGATTGGAACGGGAGAAAATGAAAAATTATTATGAAAAAAAAATACAAAGTACAGTAGGACAAATAGTGACTGACATGTACAGTACAGTATTTCACTGCTGTTCTGACGGAGCCGCTGCCTCCTAATTGCTCTGTGGCGTTTTTTTCTTCTAAAGCCTGCAGTGCATGTGTGTGTTTTTTGGAGAAGAACATAGTTATTGGTAGATGTTGTCGCTCTTTTTTCTTCTGGGCCAAAATATCCTTATAAACCGACATGCCACCATCGATTATGTTTGATAATAAAGTTTAACAATGCATGAAGCAGCGAGACCGTGAAAAGTGAACCGCGTTATAGCGATGGTTCACTGTAGTTAAAGGAATAGTACACCCAAAACATGATTAGCCTTCATTTTCTACTCACCCCCATGCTGAACAAAACTCTGGAGTACTTTTTTGATATCTCAAATGCATCTGGAGATCTGGGAGGCTTCTTGCTGTCTGCTGACATTCAAATAATGGAGGTCCATGGTGCCCGAGACAGAAAGGTCCATAAAAGTCCACAAAAAACGTGTCAATATTCCTCCATACTGCTCGTCCAATGTATTCCAAGTGTCCTGAGTGGGTAGCGTCCATAATTTACTCGAGACGAAGTCATTTAGAATGTTTTTAGAGCATAAACAGTAGTGTATAGGATTTCCTAAAAGCGCGTTCACGAGTCTACGGAAACCGCGGCAGACCAAACCAGATGAAAGTGCGCATTCAGCATCTGCTCTGCCAATAATGCAAGTGTAGAAGAAGAAATGTGCTGTTTACCTGTGCAAAGAAAGAAACAACGGAAGAAAAATGTCTGAGGACTTCAGTGTTGAGGAAGAGCATGAGTTCTTTGCCGAGCTGAATGCGCACTTTCATCTGGTTTGGTCTGCCGCGGTTTCCGTAGAGTCGTGAACTCGCAGGCGCGCGCTTTTAGGAAATCCTATACACTACTGTTTATGCTCTAAAAACATTCTAAATGACTTCGTTTCGAGTAAATTCTGGATGCTACCCACTCAGGACACTTGGAATACATTGGACGAGCAGTATGGAGGAATATTGACACGTTTTTTGTGGACTTTTATGGACCTTTCTGCCTCGGGCGCCATAGACCTCCATTATTTGAATGTCAGCAGACAGCAAGAAGCCTCCCAGATCTTCTTATAGAAGCACTTTTGTTATTTTTCTTTATATATTCGGGCAAGTTGGCGTTTCTTGTTATTACAATGACATTCATTTTTGCCATCATAATATCTTTGGAATGTTACAAAGGTAATAAGGTTTGGTCCTGGAATCCAATAACACTATTGGCTTGAAATTTTCTTTTTCAAAGTATTTCACTGAGGGCCCTATAAAGGGTTAATTCCCTTAAAACCTGTTCGAGTTTTTAGTTCATCACAAGCAAAAAAAGGCATTCAAGTTGAAAATCTTTTTTAATTCAGGATTTCTTCTGTTCAACTCTAACCAGCTTCCCTGTCAGTGCAAAAGAAAAACATCCCAACAAGATGATGCTGCTCCAACTCGGCACGTAAACCATCAAAAACAAAGAGACCAACTACTTCACTGAACAACTTCTATTCACCAATCATCTGGTGACATTTTATACTAAAAGATGGGGGGAAAAAACTGGTCCTTTGTGCTCATCCTGAGGCTTTAGTGGAATAAAACAGTTTTATGGGAGGTGTTTTCACCAAGGACCAAAAGCTTTCAAATAATCCCTGGATTAACCAAACAGTGTGTGTCTCTTACCTGGAGAGGTGAGGGATCGATGCAGCGGACGAATGGATGGAATAACATTCAGAAACATCTGGAAACAGAAGAATAAAGTCTTAGACACAGACTGGTTATGCCTCACGCTCATATTGTATGGAGCTGCAGACAGGAATGAAATCTGGATTTATTCTGGGCCAAATTAGAGGAACCTAAATTAACAATTTAGATTATCTGAGACTCAAGGAGCAGAAAGTAGCTGAATCCAGTGATGGTTTTTGTTCCATCTCACAATATTCATTCTGACAGGATTTGTGGATGCATGGAAATATAATAGAGCAGTGATTGAAGCTCAACTAGTGAGCAACATTTCCATGGAAACCTTTTCCCGCTTCTGTCTCCTTGAACCCCAGTCGGCTTCAGCAGATGGCCGCCTACTCCGAGTCTGGTTCTACTGGAGGTTTCTTCCTGTTCAAGGGGAGTTTTTCCTCTCTACTGTCGCTACAAGCATGCTTAGTGTGAGGTATTGCCTGCGAGTCAATGAGTCGATGCAATCAACTGGTTTTCCTTAGATAGAAAACTTTAAAATCAATCTGACTGGATGATCTGGTGAACTGTAAAGTGCCTTGAGATGATGTGTTGTGAATTGGCGCTATAGAAATAAACTGAACTGAAATGGTCTCACCATCATCACTGCAGGCATTTTCCAGTTCATCTGGAAGCTCCTCCTCCACTCCATCCACCTGCATCATACAGTCTGAGCTGGAAACACAAGCCAAAAGTGAAATACTCCAACTTAAAGAATCCCCCAACCCAAAAAATAAAAAAAATGGTGGACTTACCCCATCAGCTGCTCTTCTGTCATCGAGGAGGACGAGGACTGAGTGGAAGTGGGGGAAGGTCGTCCTTCCCTGGTGAGGTGGATGGCTGAAATCTGATTTGTCACTGAGCCGACTAAAGCTCCTGCAGGACACGAAGCCACATCTGTCCCAGGATCAGAGTCAAGTAGAGACGTCAATTAGAGGACAGCGAGGCTGGTTGGTTTCATGTTTTTAATCACATAAATATCATGTTTAAATGACCAGTAAACGGAATATTTACTTTATAAATGTAGTTGTTTGTTTTTTGTTTTTTTTTTAAATGGTTACAGCTATAAGCTTGGATCTGTAATCCTTGGTTCACGTATACAGGTTTTTAAACATCAACTCAAACCGATTACCTTCATCAGCATGAAGCTCTGTGGGCTGCAGCTGCAGGTCGTCACAGAGCACAGCTGGGCGGACGATGCAGGAAGAGGAGTCCTGCTGTGGCGGTGATGCAGCCTCCTGGGGTTTGTTGTTGGTAGCTGCTGCCAGGACAGCTGGAGGACCACCTCTCACTAGCAGCTGATTGTTTAAAGAGGTCTGTGATAGATGAGGTGCTGGTGTCTGGCTGCGCCTCGCTGCCAGTTTAGCCAAATGGCTCCTCCGTGGAGAAATCACCTGCCTCTTTGTGCTTCTTGTTTCATTTTTTGTGCCGTTGTGGCTGGAGGTTTTCTTCCGCAACTTTGATCCCTGATGTCTCGAAGGTTTTAGGCAAAGATGAGGCACTGATGGTGAAGAGAAACAGGCTGTAGCCGTAGGCTGAGGAGACAGAACACAGAAAGGGGTCAAAATGCATTCAGAAAACATGTCCTGCAAAAATACATATACCCTTTAAGCTTTTTTTATATTCCACTGGGATTTTAACTTAAATATCTTAAATATGTGAAAGCCATATTAAAAAAAAAAAATCATAATAAATACAGTCCAGGTGTGTGTAATTTAATCTCTTTATAAATCCTACTGATCAGCTTCTGGCATTTAAGGTTTTGTTAAGATGATATTAAAGAACAAACAGCATCAGACTAATAAAGTTATTATTTTTTTTACTTCCGGAATCTGATCCTGAAGGACAGAAGAAAGTCATGAGAAGCTCTTTTTAAATTTGCCATAAGTCATGTCTGCTCAGATCACGCCACAGTTGAACTTTCTGGCTTCGATGCAAGACAACATCTATGGCAGAAATCCAGCCGTTCTAGTGGCAGGAAATGACTCAGAGGGGACGACAGGAGCCAAATTCAGGTCTTTATTTGGGCTGCAAATAACGATTATTTAAAAAAATCAATCATTCAATTATCTTTTTTGATTAATAATTAGAGAGCCAAAAAATCCTTAAAGGAAAAGCCAGCTCATATTCAGATTTCAAACTTCTGGAAGTACTTTAAATATTAAATTATTCCATACTGTTCAATAAATTATAAGTATTTTTAATTAAGAGTAATTTTCATTTGAATGTGCTTTACTGGAGGCATTCATGTTTGTCGAAGAACACTACTGCCAACAGTCTACTGATTAACGCTAAATTCAATAAATCACTGTGTACGTATCAGTTTTAGGTATAAATAATGACCCATTGATTATTCCTTGCTGACCGGACTTTTCCTTTAAAGTTGGCCTTCCTTTGTTAGTTCTTACCAAAAATAATGCAGCCGTTTCACAACGAAATGCAGAGCAATATATTTTTTTTTAATTAATTCTCTGTATAATCAGTGGCTGGAAGTCTGCATCGATTTCTGCGTGAAAAGTGGATTTGATCTCATATTTCCAACATATAGAAAGTGCCTTTAGATCAATAATGGAGATCAGAAGACTGCGAGTCAAGCTTTCAGCTATGAAAGAAGCACAGTAGAGCAGTGTTTTTTAACCCTGGCCCTAAAGGCACGCTGCCCTGCATGTTTTAGATGTTTCCCAGCTTTCACACACCTCTTATCAATTGATAGCAATTATCAGGCTTTGCTGAACTGCAATCACCTTCATCAGGTGTGCTGAAGCTCAGAAACATCCAAAACATGCAGAGCAGTGTGCCTTGAGGACCAGGGTTGAAAAGCACTGCAGTAGAGGAAAGACATCACCAAATGCAGCGCTACCCTTAGTGCAGTATTTAAACCCACTCACCAATGGCAGAGTGCTATGTTGCACGGTGGCATGTCCGCCAACAAGCAGGTTTCTATGACCTCCTGAGGAAAGCTCTAGTAGAACATCATCTGCTGAACTTTGTTTGCCCTCAAACGCTGATCCGTCTCCAAGTTGAAGGGTTCGGGCTTCCACTTTTTCAGAAACAACGCTGCTGACAGTTTGCTTTGGTTTCGACGTTCTCTGAATTCCATTCTGCTGCTCTGCCGGATTACCCGACCCCCTTGATTCGACATGGTGACTCCAGGTGTTTGAACTGTACCCTCCTGCTTTCTCCCAGAGAGGACAGTATGATGAAGATAGGGATGAAACAGCAGTAGAAGACAGAGGTTCGTCCTGGTTCTTAGCCTTGTGGAGCTCCAGGGGAGGGTATCTGAAAGAACCTTTAAAGGCTGCACTAGAAACCAGGGTAGCGGCGGGGGCACTATGTGCACTAGAACATGCCCTGAGACTCCCGTCCCCCCAGGGTAACGACTGATTGGTGGGCATTGGAGCTGCTGCAGAAGTCCGTGATGTTTCCAGATAAATAAAGACTCCCTGCTCAGAGGGTTCCTTTAGCAGGAAGGACCTAAAACATCAACTACAACTTGATGGACAAGTTCTTGATGACTCATGACTGACGGCGCTCATCATGGCCACCAAAATGACCAACTGCAGATTTCCTGGGATCCAGAAGAGTCTGAGCTGACGGTTTATTCCTCCTGGGACTCAGAGTCGGAATGGAGACGAATACGGCATCACACCAGATCTTAGGAGGTGGTTACAACTGTGAAACTGCTACTCAGATTCTGCTAAGACCATGAGCAGCAGACTGACTATCTGCTGCTTGTTCCTGGTTTCTGCTTGAAGTCTTCAACAGCAGAAAGAGTCACAGCTCAGCTTCAGTACTGAAAGAAAGAAAATGGGTTGAAAGGCCTGACATTAAACAGAGAGACATTGGGTTAAGCAGGTAATTACACAACATGAAAAGGACAGGAAATAAATAACCTTTATTGCAAAAACAAATAGAAACTGAAGGACAAAGTTAATCTGGCTGGATCTGAGCTGTTTCACCATCTAACAAAGTAAACAATCAGTGGCCTGTTGGTGAAGATTATAGTCCTAACATCATGCTCATCTGTTACATCCTTCCTTACTATATCAAGGAACTTTTTTCTGTTTTCATTCCTCCCTCTCTTCTATATTAATGGTGCAAGAACATTTCCAGTTCCTTTCTTTAATAAGCCATCAGTAAGCCATGCTGTGTAGCTTCCCTTCCACCCTCTGCTGCCTCTTCTCTGTTCTGTTGGATCATTGAGTCCAGCTCCTGCCATCCACCACGTCCAGCTGCCTCTTATCCACGCAGCTTTCGGCCTCCAGCTGTCCAGATGTGACTCATGGACGGGGTAGGGGGCAGTCTCACGTGTGTGTTCACCGCTAGCTTCAATTTAGCTCATAAACAAAATATTTTACTACGTAAAATGTTATTAGCTCGCGTAAATTAAGGCGTTACATCCCGAGGAGAATCCATTTTTGTAAATTTAATGATGAATCAACCACTTGGCTGTTTTCTGTTCCCGTGTCAGCCTCTGTCCGTTTACCGATTCACCGGGAAGTTAGCCTAGCAACAATCTCACACAGAATCAACCGATCCCAGGAATCACTAAAGCGTCTCACAATTCCAAAACAACTGGTTTTTGTAGCGGTTATTAAGATCATTTACATACTGACTTGATTTGCAGCGGTGTTCCGGGCATTTTAGTCCATTTGTGTGGAGGGAGGTAACTAGCTGGAGTTTGCTAAGCATCAGAAAAGAGCCGCGCGAGAGCAGCGCCGCCACAACCGAATAGACACTTCTTCTTCTTCTTTTCTATGATGGCGGATCGCAAGCAGGTTTAAGGTGCATACCGCCGCCTACTGGACATTAGTGAGTAGCAGCATCACTTTACATCTATCAAATTTTATTTTTTTATTTTGTATTCTAAAGATTAATAAATAATGCTTTCCATAATCTGTAAATATTCTTTACAAATATTCCTTTAAGATTCCATTCTTGGTCTGTCATTCCAACCATTCTTCTCAATTTCATGTTTATAAGTTTTACAGTTTGTATTCTACATTTTGTTTCTATCCACATCCTTCACATTTATCATTATTTTTCCTCCCTTTTAAATATAAATTATCATATAAATCGGTATGTCCCACTCTCTATCTGATATTTATTATTTCTTCCCTTCTGTTTTTCTGATTAACTAGACGCTCCTTCTTCTTCTTCTTGGTATTAAGCCCACAGAGATGTGACGATACTGCCGCCCACTGGTAAAGAATGGTAATTTGAGTAAAATAAACCAGAGATGAAAGACAAAACTAATATATATATATAAAAAAAACAACTAAATATAGCAAACGTGAGATTAAATAACATCCAAACGTTTTCGTTTTGATGGAATAGATAAGACTATTTTTGTTGTTGGACAATTTTTGTTTCGCAGAAGGAGCTGTTTGTTCTTCTCTCAGGATTGGCCTCTGTAGGTAGAAGAAGGGATTTTACGACAAAAATGCAGAGAAGACGATTTGTCTGTAAGGTAAACTAGAAAAAAAATCATAAACAAAAAACTACTTTGTATTCATGTTGTTTGTTTTATTTGTTGAAGCAATCCAAAAACTCCAAAGCTATTTAGAAAGTGCCAGTTTATAAATGGACACCATATTAACCCTGTGTTGTTACCAGGCAGCAGGTTTCTTTTGAAATCTCTGGTTTCTAATTAGAAAATCCAGACACATGCCCGAAATGTTATCCCAGGATTTGTTTTTCTCTTTCCTTTTCTCTTCTCTAACTGCAGATTATTTTATGTTGTAATGTTTGATTTTAAGGATTTCAAATGAATCTGTGTTCCTGCTGATTTTTTTGGATAATATTTTACCAGCTGAGACCTGCTGAGTATGACGGTATAATCATTCATCCTCCAGCTCATACATCCCCTTTAATCTGCAAACTATGGACATAAAGAGCCCGCTTTAAGGATCTGTTTCCTGGTGTGGACAGGAAGCAGTGAGGATCTCCTGGGCTCAGTGCTAAACTTCCTTCACAGCATGGCGGTGTTGCGTGTGACAGAGGCTTAATACACCCTGCTTACTGCCACAGCTCTGCTCTGCTCAGGTCAGGTATCTCCAATTGTTAAACATTTTAACCAGGGACTGTTTAACAAGTTATAGAACAAAGAATCTAATTGTCTTAGATAGCTTTCTTTAAATAAAGTTAGTGTCCCATATAAACAAAAAGGATTTAAAGCAAATCTTTAAGTGAAGGTTTCTATCAGCTTTGCTCATCTAGAGCCCTTTAATTACCAAAACAGATCAATCAGAATGAAAGGACAATACCTTCAGAAGTGAAAGTAAGATTTTTTTTTTTTTTTTTTTTTTACAGATTCTTATCTTTTTTAGGTCTGGATTTTGACTGGGCCATTCTAACACATGAATAGGTTTTGATTCTAATAGACTCTAGCTCATTCTTTATGCTTATTAGTCCTGTTTGAGGGGGAACTTCTGAATCAGACTCAAGTCTTTTGTGGCCTTTAACAGATTTCCTTCTTGGACTACTCCGTATGTAGTTTACTCCATCTTCACTTTAATCCCTTAAGCTTCCCGGCTGATGGAAAGCATTCCCATAGCATTATACTGCCATCATGCATGTTTCCTGGACGGGGCTGCCTTTTGCATATCTGCTTCTGTCTCCTTGAACCCCAGGCGGCCTCGGCAGATGGCCGCTCACACTGAGCCTGGTTCTGCTGGAGGTTTCTTCA
>NW_015151545.1:30212-31992 GCF_000732505.1 Cyprinodon variegatus | reverse complement strand
GGTCATCTAACACTTGGACTTAATTTGTATTAAGAAACTAATATCAAACACTTAGATACTAAAAATGTTAATCTTTGATTAAAATACAACACATTACAACACATTTCCCTTCTCATTCATGTTGTATGATTAAAAAATCAAAAAGCCAAAGCTGATGTCAGACATCTTCAGGTGGGCGTCTTCATCTTTCTGTTGATGTTGGTCCCTTATACAGGTGACATTTTGTACGAGGTTCAATGGGTGGTCTGCAGAGCAGCTGGTCCTCAACACATCAGGTGGACGACTGATGTGTTAATTAACCAATCAGAGGGGATTATTCTGCCCCTTTATTCTGATTTGTTTTGTTGAAGCTTTTCCTGGTTCCTTCCAGATGAGCTCAGATGAGCTCTGATCACTTTCTTTTGATGACTTTGAGCCACACCTCCTCCTGCTGAAGGATGGAAGGATGGCTGAGAAGGTCCTCCATCAGGATCTCCAGGCACCTTGGTCCCTCTGTAAAGCCGTCTCTAAGGGAAAAAAGGTCTTGTAGGTCATTTTAATGTGTCACCTGTCAGTCCCAGTCTGACCAGAGGTCAGTGGTCAGGTCCGTTCTGTGGTCCAGGAAAGGGTCAACCCGTCATGAGCTCATGTGGAGGAAAACTGGGAGTCAAAGTTACCAACACTGCATGAAAAGTGAGATTTTCGTCCGCGTAAACTCCCGCAGATCTCCCTGATTTTCGTCAGTTTCCGACAATTTGCAACCCGCGCTTGTCGCCGTTTGTCAGTGCCACAAATTGTCGGGAACTGTCTCTGCTTCCTGTGAATCAGAAAAAATACACTTTAATAAAGCTTTTTCTTGCAAGGCTACTATTAGCCGTAGCTTTAGCTTTTAGCTTAGCAGGTGGTAATCGAACATATATGTACCGCTAGCTTCTCTTCTTTGAGTTCGTCTCTCCCGCACAGTTGTTTGACTGCAGAGTCGCCATCGCGTCCAAGAGGAGTTGAAGGCGAGTTGAACATGATACGTCGTCCAGGCATTGATCACGTACCAGCAAAATCGCAAAAAAGGAACTAGAGATTAAGTTCTTCTGAGTATAGCTCCTCCAATCACATACGAGGTCATTGTTACACGGAAGGACTCGCGAAAACAGCTGCGTCATCATGTTTTTTTTTTTTTTTTGCTTTATTGGCAGTTCCCTGTAACAATACAGAGTAATTCAAACATCAAACAAAGGTACACAGCAGTTGGTGACATTATAACTTTAAAAAAATGAGACATATACTGTAAAAAATAAATAAAAATAAAACAAGGGAAACAAACATATAAATAAAATAAACATAAAATAATAAGCTGGGGGTTTACATTGAGTTTATGGTCATTTAACTTTTTGTAGCTTCCTGTCCTAAACAATCTTTAAGGAAACATATTAGAAGATGCAATATTGTATATGTGAGAGAGGAGTTGCTGTAAAACAATAGTTTACCACAGATTTAAAACTAATAATAGCATAAAGAAACATTGAAATTCTAAAACAGTCTTTAGACTTTTTATCAGCAATTACTGTGGGTAGCACACTTGTGTTACAGAAAATAGCAGACTTTGGAGATATGTTCTGGAGAGTCTTGATTTATACCATACTACAGAACATTTCAAAAGGCTGCTGACTTTTTCTATGTTTATAGGTGAAAATAATAAAAACTACAAAAGAGCAACTTTGCTGTTCTCCATAAATGTTGGGAAAATTGTTTAAAAGTTTGTTGCATAAGGGCGTGCTTTGGTTGCCCAGTGTTTAGCGCACAA
>NW_015151545.1:22884-28492 GCF_000732505.1 Cyprinodon variegatus | reverse complement strand
CAAATACTTTTCAAGTTGTACAACAATATATATAATTCAAATTATTTTAAAGTTCTCATTACTAATTCCATTAAACTAAATTGAATAGTTTAAATTTAGTAATACTGTAGTAATTAGTTTCAATTATCTCTGTAGTGTACTGTAAATACACTTTAACTTTAGAAAAGCTCAAAAATGCGTAAAAAATTACACATAGGCTATCACAGCTCTCAAAAAGTATAAAAAAATAAGCTGCATACATATAAGGCACTTGAAAATAACACTAACATTCACAGTGCAACATGAGGTTGGCAGCACGAGGGAAAGAAAAAAAACATGCTAATATAACAATCTAGCACAGAAAAAAAAACACTTTTAACAACTTTACATGACAGATTTAACTTCAACCATTAAGTATGATTTAGTACAAAGTGAATTTAAACCATTGCTAACGAAACTAGCCTGGATGTTAAGTTTTTAGTCCTACTCCCTTAGACACAATATGGCCAAGATATCTGATTGAAGTTTGAAAAAACTTACATTTCTCAGGGGAGAGTTTAAGGCCATATTCTTTTAAGCGATTAAGGACTTTCATTAAGCGGGCCTCATGTTCTTCAGGCGTCTTGGAGAATACGATAATATCATCAAGAAACACAATCACCTCATGCAGATTCATATCACCCATACATTTCCCCATGAGGCGTTGGAACTTGCTGGGGGCGTTTGTAATGTCTTGGGGCATTCTATTAAATTCCCAAAACCCGATGGGACACACAAACGCTGTTTTAGGCTTGTCCAGCTCCTCTACCTCAATTTGGTAGTACCCCGACTTTAAATCGAGGACAGAGAACCACTGTGAACCTGTCAGGGTGGAAAACGTTTCCTCCAAGTTTGGGAGGGCGTAAGCATCTTTTACAGTCTGGATGTTAAGTTTTCTGTAATCTATGCAAAGGCGCACATCACCGTTTTTCTTTCGTACGATTACAATAGGCGAAGAAAAAGGGGAAGTAGACTCTCGGATCACGCCTGCTTGTTGGAGCTCTTTTAGATGCTTACGGACCGCTTCCAGGTCGTTTGGATGTATGGGTCGTGCTCTGTGTTTGAACGGTGTCTCATCTGAAAGTTTGATTGTGTGCTTAACCTGATCCGTTTTTCCAAAATCGAGATCATTTTGAGCAAAAACTTCTTGCATTTGACTTAGTTTTTCTGTTATGCGCTTTTTCCATTCAGCACTAATGGGAGAGGAGTCAAAATTGAAAGTTAGATTGGACTTTTGTTCTGGAGCTCTGACTGAATGTTCTTGAGATATGACTATTTGATAAGCGCTGATTTCTCCAATGACACACTTTTGCGGGATTGTCACATCATGTTCGGATTCATTGGTAAGTACAACTGGAACAAGGAAAGGTGCTCTTTCAGGTAAATCTATTAGACGAGGTTTCACAAGGATACCACCAGGTAAGGTTGACACTAAAAGGTGCTCTAATAGAACAGACCCTTCACTGCAACTATCCAAAACAGCTACTGCGCCATCTAGAACAACTGTTTGGCCGGCAGGAATCAACTTGGGTTCTCTGTCATGCAATATCACTAAACCAAGGCTACTATCTTTGGACTGCTTGTGCCTCGACTCCAGAACCTTTAACACAGCCCTATAGCCATGTGACCTGGCTGGCTGCAGTTCGGAACATGCATCGGAGTACAGCTCGTATAGTACATCTAGTGTGTTTGTTCCTATTAACACCAAGGACTGAGAAGCTGCACGTATATCAGGGACAACTAAGGCAAGTGTTGGCACCTCAGCTTCGATACCAAGGAAGTCTTTTGGGAAAGTGACTTGCATTTCAATGTAGCCTAAGTAGGGTACACACTGAACGTTAGCTCCCTCAACTTCTAATAGGTCATAAAGAGGCTTAATCACATAAGAAGACAAGTGCTGACGGTAGTAGTGTGGTGGCTTTCAATGGTAGAATCTCAAAAATCAGGACACCTCCAGTCGATCATCTGATTGCCCCAGGACGGGAGAAGAAGCATTTATTTTATAGATCAAATTGACATGCTGTCCTCAGTACACGTAACACAGCGCTGAAACATCCGAACAGAAGATATCTGTCTTTTCTCTCTTGCAAGTTCTCGACTCACATACCAATCCACAGAGCATTTATAGTCTCATCTTTGCACTATGTGTATGCACATGCACAACGGAATATTGTCGACACCTTACTGGAATCCACGTGTGCAGATATGCGTCAAAGTCACTGCGACCCTCAAGGAATGTTTATACATGATGTTCTCTCTTTTTGCCAAACCCCCTCATGCAGCCTTGGAGACCATGGTGTTACTAAGACTCAAAACTGACCTTTACGTTTGGTTGCTAAGTAAGTGTAGGGACATGTTGTAGGATATATTCTGATTCTGATTTCTGATTCTGATATAAGACAATAAAACTGCTACTACAGTAGGACTCAGGAACAGTGGTCACTTGGGAACCGGTATCTAATAAACAACTCACCGTATGACCATCAATATCCACTTGTGCTGTACTTTTTGTGCCAATCAAACCATTAGGAAGATTACAGGAATCTGTTTTAGACTGTGATTTCATGTCGACATGCTTTTTAGCTCGAGCCTTTTGTTTGAACTTCGTGGGACGAATTGACTCAGAATTACCCTCTGTTTGTCCCGCAACAGGGGCAGATTTCAGTTTAAAGTGGATGGGGTATGTTCACTATCCCAAATCTGCCTTTTCACCCTCAGTTCTTTTTGTTTGGCAGCTACAAGGGCAGGGTTTGGGTCTGACTCACAAGTGGCTACGATATGCCCATCTTTCCCACAGCAGAAACAATACCAGGGCTTGGGCATTGTACTGGTACGGCTGGGAGAAGGTAAGTTTTCAGTCTTAGCTTGGTCAGGTTTTTTAATTTCAGGTTTCCTTGCCTGGGGTTTCTTACATGTTACTTGTTTCTTTTGTCAGTGCTGCTCTCTGTTGCTTCTTTCTCCGGAGATAAACAACAACAACATACGAGATCTCAATACAGTCCCTCTGGACTCAGGCCTATTTTTCAACAACAACAGCCCTTCAGGCTCAGTCGACCTGCAACTCAGAGACATATTCTACAAAACTTAATTCGTCACTAGGGTTAGCTATTCATTAATAGTTGCATCATTCATAATGANCAGACAACATATAAGACAAACAGATAAGACAAACAAAACACAAACAAATGGCCATAACATAAATGATTAAACGTAATTGTTGCATGCAAACCTTCATGTGTGTCAGGCCCTTTTCTCTCATTGGGGGGGACCCTTAGCCCGCCCATCTTTACCGAACCTCCTGTAACTGGTTCAACGGTAAAATGGACGCTTTCAGTCTATTTATACGCAGGTACTTTAACTCTAGTCAATAAACAGCGAACCAGTTACTATTCTGCTGTAAGCCAACCACTTATAACTTTATGTCAGGTGCTATTTCAGTACTAATTCTGAAAGTTAGGATGTTTTTTTTTTGGTTTTTATCATCCTTGATTTAAATCCATTAAGCAGATTCCATTAGCCTTCTTTATCTGTTATTGCAATTATTCCATCGTCCTCTAATATTGGTATTTTAACAAATACTTTATTCCCATTCATTTTTTAAAACATTCACCACCACTGTTCTCACTGTTGTAGCACCGCAATATATATAAAGGTGCCTTTCCTTGATGCTGTTTAGATTGTTTGCCAAAACTGGATTGACTATAGCTATTAATAAACTAAGAACGTTTTCGACTTTTTAAGCTGTATAGCTCCTTATTTTACCAGTGTTGGTCGTGTTTTTGTGTTAGCAGTGCTTTCGTAGCGGGAAAACCGTTTTCTTCACAAGGACCCTTTGGAAGTTGTTTGATTGCCTGTTCGCACTGCTACCTTTCATTAGTATAGGGATTTAAATGAATCATTGATAGATAGGTAAATGTCTTAAAATCTATCCATTTAAACAAAAAGCTTAAACTTGAATGAAAAACTGAGTTTCACTCGCCTTCTCTTTTTCTATATCAATAACAAGTCTGATTATAGGATTATATCACTAAAAGAGCGAGTACAATCTTAGTGTATTCTAATTCTAACTAACTACGATTTTATTTCAATATGACGATCGTGGTAAACAGGAAATTAGTACGAGCCAAAATTTGGGATTATACAAACTATGTTTTGTTTATTATACTAAAACTGACCATTGCTATCTGTTCAATCCATGAGATCCATTTATTATTATTTTCTTATTGTTACTCAGCTTGCTCATGATGAATAAGGCGCTAACCTGGTTAAAATAGTTCAGAAAAAAATCAGATTTCATGCATAACTCTATTGCTTACTCTGAAAAAAAAAATAACCCGTCTTTTTACATTTGAATTTATGAAAGGAATGTTGGAAAATTGACAAATTAATAGAGAAATAATTTGGGTTAATT
Organism: Cyprinodon variegatus; assembly: GCF_000732505.1. Lineage (NCBI taxonomy): Eukaryota > Metazoa > Chordata > Actinopteri > Cyprinodontiformes > Cyprinodontidae > Cyprinodon > Cyprinodon variegatus. The sequence continues at coordinate 24,063 of NW_015151545.1, read as the reverse complement.
TTCCACTTCGCTAAAAACCAAACAGGCTATTTTTTCCCCAAAAATGATTTAACTTGGATGATATTTGAGGCTCCCCCCTTCACCAAGGCAAAGGCAGGGCACATTTATTTGTATAGCACAATTCAGTACAAAGACAATGCAAAGTGCTTTACATGATTAAAATACAAGAAAATAAAACACCAAGAGAGTTTAGACCAGAGCCATGGACATAGATGGTTCTAGTTCTTACATTCTTTAGTAACTTATTTATTTTTGTCAGTCTTTGTCTTTATGTAAACTTTTGTATTAATTTGTATCTCCTCATATATTCTATGTCTGAAAAGTCTGTACTTGTACACTAAGACTTTGATCCAGACTGTTAGTACTATACTATATATATATATATATATATATATATATATATATATATATATATATATATATATATATATAATCTGTAATCACCACTAATGTGGAGAACTGCAATTTTTCTTCAAAGGTTGGTTAAGATTTCTCTAGACTCACTGCCAGGTGTTACAAATACCTGCATATAATGGTTGTTGCTAATAGTGACACAACCAGTCATTGGGTGAAATGGAAAAATGCATTTTTCAGGAAAATGTTGCTTTGGACATTTCGGTTTCGTTCATCTAATATGTAAAATTGTTATTTGAAACAAACCTGTTCTTGTACTTGTTTGTTTTTTTAGACAGTCGTATACAAAGGTGATTTTGGAAAAAAAAAAATAAAGAAATCCTACAAATACCAGAAAGAAGAAAAGTGTGAAGGAACAAATATTTTTTACCACATTATTTGTGTAATCGTTAGATTGTGTGAGATTCTAAGAGAAATGCACCAAATGCACACCTTTAAAGTTGTTTTGCCAACAAGCAGAAGAAAGACAAAAGAAAGTAAGGAACATGGAAATAATAGGAAAAAAGTCGGAAAGAACAAGTAGTAATGCCACGGTTACTGGTTTAAATAAAACTTTACATTAATTCATTGTGAAGAATATACAGTAAGTAGAGAGAGGCTAAAATAAGAAATTAGGAAATATGATAGAGACATTAAAACTTAATAAAATATTTATCATAAAATAAATAAAGCAGTTTTAAATTTTTTGAAGGAAACAGGATTATTAATAAGAATTTAGATTAAAGGGAAATGCTCTGGTCCACACTCCAGCAAAGTTAATGGCGA
>NW_015151545.1:5789-21417 GCF_000732505.1 Cyprinodon variegatus | reverse complement strand
GTGGCGGTATGCACCTTAAAGTTGCTTGTGATCCGCCATAATAGAAGAGAAGAAGAAGAAGTCTCGCGAGAGCGCTCATTTTACCGGGTAGCTTTGTAGCGCGAGAAATTCTTGCTAGCGTGCTGCCTGTTCAACCGGCGCGTCTTTCATTATAAACAACAGGATAGTTTAACTCTGAGGCCATTAAGGTACAAGAAAACAGCAGCATTTCCTAAGAAACGAACTCTTAGGGGACCAACTTGCTAACTAAACATTTGAACCGAAGAGGAATTTCCACCAAAATGTCCGAAAGTGAAAACTGCGTTGAGCAGCGGGAAGAGGCAGCTGAAGTTGAAGAAGCCGTTGGAGCGGAGGTAACACGGTTTAAACTGTTCTCATCGCTTAATAGATGCCATAGAAACACACCACAGCTGTTGGAGAAGCCAACACTCATCTCTGTGGAGTTAGTTATTCGCCTCAGTGTTCAGCGTTCACTGTGTTAGTGTGAGCTCTCCAGGCTAGTTAGCTCTCCTATTGTTAGCTAACAGCGGCCGATCAGGCTAACCTTACCGCACAGAGACGCTATCTCTCCCCATGCGCTCTGTTTACACCCCACAAACTTCTACAGCAAGATAAGTTCCCAGTTTGTGGTTTGATTATCAAGCACACGCACTCATTGCGGTGCTTGTTAACCATTTAAACAATTTAACTTAAACTAGCGGGGAGAGGATCTCGTGTCTTTTCAGCGTCTTTGTTTTCATTGTGGATAACTGTTGTTTGTGATGCTGTAAACTCTATGTTCTCCCTAATGGACCTATGCGGCGCTTTAAACCTGTCATGTATTCACGCGATTACAAAGCGAAATGCTACAAGTTAAATATAACAAAAACATCAGTGAACTAGCTCCTATCGCTGGATACAAACAAGCACTAAAGAGAAGAATGACAACAAGGATATATATTTAGACAGTGGTGTATAAATGAATAATAAATTACTGGAAATGACATGACTAAAAAACTAACGATACATCGATTAATCTGTGGATTATGTTTTCGATTAATCTATTAATATCCCATCCATCCATTTTCTGTCACATTTAACCCTGCTGGGGTCTCCAGCTGTCTACACCCTGGACAGGATGCCAGTCCATCGCAGGGCAACGCAGAGACAGACAGACAATTAACCCAGCAGTCATGTTTTTGGACTGTGGAAGGAAGCCGGAGTACCCAGAAAAATGCACAAGGAGTGCAAGCAAACTCCGGGAAATGGATTTTATCATCTTGCTAAATTGAGTTTAGCTTTTTTCAGTATACAAAATCATTTTTCAGAAACTAGATTAGACATTTAAATTGAAATACAGAACATTTTATATTAGTGTTACATTTATTTGGGTGCCAGCACACATAGGGATTAATGGAAATAAAATAAGATTGCAAAGGAAGCATAAAAAATAAAACCATTGATATGATGATTAATTTAAGTAAGAGAAATTAAAAGTATCATTAAACAAAGGATGAAGGAAAGCTGGCAAAACAATGGGAAGAAAGGAGAGGAAGATGGTTTTATAAGATTCAACAGAAAGTTGGAGAAATGAGGAGAGCAGAAGGATGCAGAAGAGAGGAAACAGTTATTTCAAGACTTAGATTTAGACACAAAGGATTAAATATTTAATGAATGCAGCAAGATAAGTTCCCAATTTGTAGTTTGATTATCAAACACACACACTCATTTCGGTGCTTTTTAATCATTTAAACAATTTAACTGAAACTAGCTGGGAGCGGATCTCTTTCTGTTAATATTCCATCCATACATTTTCTGTCACACTTATTCCTGCTGGGGTCTTCTGCTGTCAATGGGTGAGAGGCAGGGTCCACCCTGGACAGGTCGCCAGTCTATTGCAGGGCAACACGGAGACAAGCATCCATTCATCACACACTCGCACCTAAGGAGACTTAAGAGAAGCCAATTAACCTAACAGTCATGTTTTTGGACTGTGGGAGGAAGCTGGAGTACCCGGAAAGAAGCACAGGGAGTGCGAGCAAACTCCGGGAAATAGATTTTATCATCTTAAAAGATAAATGTTCATATATTTCTTTTTACAATGTTGTATAATTGCTGCTAAAGGGGTTGGTTGCTCTGTCAGCTGAAGACCCATTTTAGAGTTTTTACACTCCATTTAATAATGATTAATCGATTACTAAATTAGGCGATATATGATTAATTCATCCGATGAATTGCTTCAGCCCAAGTTAAAATCTTTGCTTTGTAATAAAAAGTATAGGAATAAACCAAGAAAATACACCCAATTTGGAGTAGACTATGAAATTATACTACAGGGCCTTACTTTATCATGTAGATGTAAAAATAAAACATTAATTTAAAAGAAACGGGACACACAATCCATCCAAATCTCACTTCTTAATTGAACTGTGAGTCAGATTGAACTGAAAAAAATTTTTCTTGGTAGAGGACACGTTAACAAAGGCACCATAGAACCAACTGTAGAAATGAGACAGAGAACAATATGACAAAAACAGATCGGTCTGTCAGTCCGTCTATCCTAAAACACCAGTTAGAAATATATTTTTATGAATTGTAAATGGAGAAAAACTCCAACAAAAGCTCTGATTTGGTATTTCTTTAGGAAATGTGCATATTGATAATAACTTTAATCAATGATTAATCACCAACAGATTATTGGCTTCAGCTCTTATTCTGGTAAAACTGTTGTATGGTTATCAGGTCAGTGACTTGCTGTGTAGAACCAGCTGGTTTTACTCTCTAGTTCCCCATCATGGTGCCTGTTTTTGGGCGCCTTGTATTCTGATAATCATCCAAACTCATCTACTAAGCAAAAACAGATACAGATAAGAGCTTTCACTTGCACAGCCAAAAAGGAGTTTCTTCATTGGTCTTCTAGGCAGTTTCTATGGTCTGTATTAATGAGAACATCATTCCTAATCAGGTCTGCTCTCATCTTCTGCTTCAGGAAAAGTCCGACTCTTCAGATGCAGGAAAAGAATCCTCATCAGAGGGTGGTGCTGACGGACAAGATGCGTCCTCTTCCTCATCGTCTAAGACTAAAGATTCCACTCCAGGATATGAGGAGAAAGTGGTAAAAATATTATTTAGGTGGCAGAACAAGCACAGCGAATAGTTCTGATTCTGATTAAATGATTGAAGAGATTTCCTTTCCGTATCTTGCAGCAAACAGACCGAACCAACAGATTTGAGTATCTGTTGAAGCAAACGGAGCTGTTTGCACATTTCATCCAACCAGCTGCACAGAAGACCCCCACCTCCCCCCTGAAGATGAAACCGGGCCGACCTCGGATCAAGAAAGATGAGAAGCAGAACCTGCTCTCTGTGGGAGAGTGAGTGTTTGGAGAAAACAGGTCAAGAATTTCAAACTCCAAAACCTGAACAGTTTGTTTCTTTTATCAGCAACCGACATCGGCGCACTGAGCAAGAGGAGGATGAAGAGCTGCTCAACGAGAGCACGAAGACCACCAATGTGTGCACTCGCTTCGATGAGTCTCCCTCCTGTAAGCGCATGCCTGTTTCTATTTTATTTATTTTTATTTTTTTCGATGTTCTGGGGAGCTGTTCGACTTAAATTCTCTCTTTCATCTCACTCAGATGTGAAAACGGGGAAAATGAGGGATTACCAAATCCGTGGTCTAAACTGGCTCATTTCTTTGTATGAAAATGGAATCAACGGCATCCTTGCAGACGAGATGGTCGGTACTTTTGCCTGTGTGAATGAATTTAGTGTGGGTGTAGTTTTCCTGTCTAACAGCACGCTCTCCCAACCCACTCTCAGGGACTGGGTAAGACCCTCCAGACTATCGCCCTGCTGGGTTACATGAAGCACTACAGAAACATCCCAGGTCCTCACATGGTGCTGGTGCCTAAGTCCACGCTTTATAACTGGATGAACGAGTTCAAGCGATGGGTGCCCTCTCTGCGCGCAGTGTGCCTGATTGGAGACAGAGAGCAGCGGGTAAGCTGTGCCTGAACAGCTCACTGAGGTCTATCGGTTTCAGGGTTTGCGACTTCTGGCTCTGAATTTATCTTTCTGGTCCTTCCTTCAGACGGCCCTGATCAGAGACGTGCTGCTGCCAGGAGAGTGGGACGTCTGCGTCACGTCCTACGAAATGCTCATCATTGAAAAGGCAGTGTTCAAGAAGTTCAACTGGAGGTACCTGGTCATCGACGAAGCCCACAGGATCAAGAACGAAAAGTCGAAGGTCAGCCGCTGCTGAACTGAAGGCAAATTGCAGCTTTACAGCAACAGTTGGCTCACAGAGTTGTTGCTTCTCCCTCAGCTGTCAGAAATCGTGCGTGAATTTAAAACCACCAACCGGCTGCTGCTGACTGGGACGCCGCTTCAGAACAACCTCCACGAGCTCTGGGCTCTGCTCAACTTCTTGCTGCCGGACGTCTTCAACTCATCAGAGGTGGTTACTTCATCCCGTTGTCTGCTCCGTCTCGTGACACCAGTTTATGCATCATGACTGATCATCATCAACTGTTTGTTTCCTTTCTAGGATTTTGATTCATGGTTTGACACAAACAACTGCCTGGGTGACCAGAAGCTGGTGGAGCGTCTTCACACTGTAGGTTCTTAAATGTTTGCTCTGACCCTCGTTTTGTGATTTTTTTATTTTGGGTCATTCCCCTTTAAATACCCCGCTGTTGTTCAGGTTCTGCGTCCCTTCCTGCTTCGTCGTATCAAAGCAGATGTCGAGAAAACGTTGCTTCCCAAGAAAGAGATCAAGATCTACGTGGGTCTGAGCAAGATGCAGCGCGAGTGGTGAGCATCATCAGCTGAGGGCGGCTTGGGAGGTTTGATCTGAACTGGATGCTGAGAGAAATCTGCTGTATTTTAAATCAACAGGTATACAAAGATTCTCATGAAGGACATCGATATCCTGAACTCTGCGGGCAAAATGGACAAGATGCGTCTGCTGAACGTTCTCATGCAGCTCAGGAAATGCTGCAACCACCCGTACCTGTTCGACGGGGCGGAGCCAGGCCCGCCCTACACCACCGACCTCCACCTGGTGGTGAACGGAGGGAAAATGGTGGTTCTGGATAAGCTGCTCCCCAAGATGAAGGAACAGGGTGTGTAGATGTTCTAAAGAAGTGAAACCTTCATTCGGCTTTAAAGTCTGGAAAAGTGACTTGATAATGGCAGAATACATTTATTAATGATCTGATTGGGGGATGCAATTTATCAACTAATCAATAGATCCAAGGTTAATTGAGCTTATCGATCAACTAAGCAGCAATTTTGTTAAAAATCTTTCTTTTGTATCCAGGGAACCTTTAACATGAACAAATATTTTTTTTCAATATGCTGTATAGAAAAAAGTCCATCATTAGATTCAAACTATTGTTCCAGATGTATTAAATACAGGAACGTATCAGGTTACTGGAATAAAAAAAATATATATATATACCTGAAACTAATAATTTCCAATGAGCAGAGATGTAGAACTATCAATAATAGACAGGGTATGTTGCTCTTAACATACTGCCAGATTATTAACCTGTGTTTCAATAAATGGGATGATGTGATCTAGCTCTTTGCTTTTAGTCTAATCCATCAATCAGTGCTTTTTGTTCTGGTAGTTAATATAAACAGCTGGTTCTGGTTTATCTCAGATACCTTTGATCTTTGCTACTTTAAGGTCATTAACTCATAAAGCCTTCTCCATCTAGCGTGCTAACTGCTAGCATGTATTTTATCCTGTTCCAAACATTTAGTCTAATGTCCTCCATTTTTCTATCCTCTCCTTTTGATCTCAGCAGACTTGGACAACTTTTATAGTCGTGTTGCGTACACAGAGTGTATACAAAATGAAATGTAATTTAGTTTGTTAGTGTTCCTCCAAGCAGCGTGGCTAAACATAGAGAATTGAATGAGCTTATCCAGAGTTTAGATTTACTGATAGAACCACAGAAGTTCATTCTGGATCCTTAGATCCATTAAACAGTTTAATTAATCCAGACTGGACTCTGGATCCATCTCTGGTTCCTAATCTAATAAACGATTAATTAATCAAGTCACTTATTTGATTACATTTATAGTCTGAAATGATCCATTTGGCTTCCAATGTTCTGAGTATCCAAAGCTGGCAATGTTCTCTGTCCTGGTTCAGGTTCCCGTGTTCTCATCTTCAGCCAGATGACCCGGATGATGGACATCCTGGAGGACTACTGCATGTGGAAGAACTACGAGTATTGCCGTCTGGATGGACAGACGCCTCACGAAGAGAGACAGGTTAGACACAGACCCTTGGCTTTATTAAAGTGGGTTGGGCTTTATTCCGGTTCTGGATGATTAGAACCATTCTGGTTGCTTTTTGTTTCCTCCCTATAAAACCCTTCCAGAGTTTCACTCTTTTTTCCTTTTCTTGAAAACCCCCCACAGGTCTCTATCAACGCTTACAACGAGCCAAACAGCAGCAAGTTCATTTTCATGTTGAGCACCAGGGCCGGCGGCCTGGGCATCAACCTGGCCACAGCCGACGTCGTCATCCTCTACGACTCGGACTGGAACCCCCAGGTGGACCTGCAGGCGATGGTGAGAGGCGGTTCTGGTTCTGATCACTTGGCTTCACTCTGAAGGGCACAGAAAACGCTGACATTGTGTTTTCTTTCCAGGATCGAGCTCACAGGATTGGTCAGCAGAAGCAAGTGCGTGTGTATCGTTTCATCACAGAGAACACGGTGGAAGAGAGGATCGTGGAGCGGGCTGAAATGAAGCTACGGCTGGACTCCATCGTCATCCAGCAGGGTGGGTCTTCTCTGCCCTGTCAGCAGATCGACAAATAGATCCAGCCTAACGAGGAAATGCTCTGAGAACCGCTGTCCATGTTTTACAGGAAGGCTGGTGGATCCGAGTGCAAACAAGTTGGGTAAGGACGAGATGCTGTCGATTATCCGGCACGGCGCCACGCACGTGTTCGCCTCCAAGGAGAGCGAGATCACAGACGACGACATTGATGCAATCCTGGAGCGCGGTGAAAGAAAGGTGAGTCAGAGCAGCTTTATTTCTAAAAGGGTTCAACCTGTTGAACATAAAGCTTTAACTTTGTGCTTAATCTGTGGCAGACTATGGAGATGAAGGAGAAGCTGTCATCTCTGGGCGAGAGCACCCTGAGGAACTTCACCATGGACACGGAGAACACCAGCGTCTACACGTTTGAAGGAGAGGACTACAGAGAGAAGAAGAAGGTCAGAATTCTGCGCGGTACCGGGCTGTCCGGGTTTGAACCTCAGGCTTTTATTAGAGGTTTTCATTAGTTGGAATTTATTTTGTTTCAGTTTAGAGTTTTTATTCAAGGTATTAAACTTGAAGCGACGAGAAGGCGTTTTACGTAGCAACGCTTGGTGTGAACGGCGGTGGGATTCTATGGGCTGAATGGGACAATGTTCAGTTAAACTGATTACTGTAGCTTTAATCTCTGACCTCAGGTCATCACCAACTGGATCGAGCCTCCTAAAAGAGAGCGAAAAGCCAACTATGCTGTGGATGCGTACTTCAGAGAAGCTCTGCGGGTCAGTGAGCCCAAAGCACCAAAGGTAGGTCCAGACAACTACAGACACCCAGAAACACAGCAGGGAGGGCTACGATCCTAACAGAGAGTTTTGTTCGCTTCTTTGAAAGGCTCCTCGTCCCCCGAAGCAGCCAAACGTTCAGGACTTCCAGTTCTTCCCTCCACGTCTGTTTGAGCTTCTGGAGAAAGAGATCCTGTTCTACAGGAAGACCATAGGCTACAAGGTAAAAACAGTCCATCATAGGTTCGCTGGCTTATGTCTCCCTGTCTCATAGTTTGACCATGTCCTCTGGCTCAGGTTCCCCGGAACCCAGACGTCCCCAACTCGGCCCAGGTCCAAAAAGAAGAGCAGGCCAAGATCGATGAGGCTGAAGCTCTCACCGAGGAGGAGCTGGAGGAGAAGGAGAATCTCCTGCAGCAGGTACAGACCAGTCTCACCCTGAACAGAGGGTTTCTTCACCATCTTTACTGTATGTGACGTAATCACAGTAATCAGACAGCAGCTCTGACAGAGTCAGGCCATTTTTTGTTCACTTAAAGTCATAGGGAAGTCATATTAAAAATGTCAAATCATTCTGGCCTAAACATGTATATAAATGTACTCTTTATCAGAACATATTGTCCCAAAAGTTAGAAAATTTCTATATTAAAAAAAAATCCTTTCCTAAAATCTTTGGGGGTTTTTTTTGTTATTTTTTACAGGCCAGTTAGTTATAAGTCAGCCTGTACTCCTAAATTTGGCCACTAATATATATTAACGCTCATCTGTCAAATGTTTTTGGTCCTAGCATTTTGAATCATATGTTGCAGCTAATATACACAACGGTTAAAATAAGAAATAAGAATAATTTACTTTACCATTGAGTTATGTCCCAGTGTTCACGGGACCGGAATCTGTCACCGCCGCGCTGGGCTCCAGACCGCCTTCGCAAAGCAAAACCTACAGCCTCCGCAGTTTGAGGAGAGCAAGCGTGATATTATTATTTAATCCATAGGAGCAAAACATGCGGAAAAAAATGCTTAATTTAATATGATGTATTAAAAAAATCCCCATCAGCATCCAGCGTATGTGCAGTTTCTTCCCAACTATTTTCTTTTTGTAACAGGGATAACTAGGATCATCCAAAACTTTCTTATTATGAACTTTGTTTGTTCTCTACTTCCAAACTCAGCATCTCTTCATCCATTCCTGCAATAGGAAGTTTCTTTTGACTGGATTTGATTAAACTTTTAAGCCCCTCGGTATAAAATAAATATTTTGCAAATGATAAATCTGCTTCCTGGTCTGTTGAAGAACCAATAGTTTGCGTCCAATCATTTAAATAAACAGTGTTAGTTTTTGTTATTTTTGGAATATATAAGAATTATTTTATAATTTCTAGTTACCGATCTGTCGTTACTATATTTTAATTTGACAAACCAGATCTTCCCGCCGTTCTTTTTCCCTGTTTGGTGCCATTGCAATTGATCTTGACCTGGTTGGACCAGGGCGGCGCAAAAAATAGCTCGGTTCCGCATTTTCAAGGTGACTGACTGAGAAGAAGTACGTGGACGGTGCCGTGCGGAGGAGTAGCGATGGAACAGCTCTCATTGTTTAACATGACAGACTGTCGGAGCGCGGACCCAGTATGCGGAATCTGGGGGTTAGCCTCCAACTGCAGCCTCAGGCTGCTGGTATTTGGTGAACATCTTCGCTCATTTATTCAGTGGCTAAGATGTTTATCGAAATAGCGGAGATGTGTTATTGAATAAAATGACATCAGGATTCTACATAGATATTGGATTATTGTCCAGCCCTGTGTTTAAAAAAAAAAAAATCCAGAAACCAGAAAATAAACCATAGAAATCAATAGTTTATCAGACTTTATTCCTTCTTCCCATTTTTATATAACAATTTTAGCATAATCTGAGTTCAGTAAGTTCCAGCTGATCATTCGGGATGTTTTTCTGGTCGGTTACTATTTGTTTATAAGAAATTCCCCTGGAATCAGTCCAGATCTTCAGTCGTTTGAGTGAGAAAGACTTTAATTTTACTCCTTTAATCGTCTAACAAACTGATGCTCCTGTGGTGGGAAATGTCCTTCATCTTCGCTTCATTCATCAATGCTTATTCCTCACAGGGATTCACAATTTGGAGCAAACGTGACTTCAACCAGTTCATCAAAGCCAATGAGAAGTGGGGAAGAGATGATATTGAGAACATTGCCAGAGAAGTTGAGGGAAAAACCCCTGAGGAAGTCATGGAGTATTCTGGTACGAAACAAATCCAACCTGCGTCTGGTTTCTCTCTGCATTCGACTCAACCTCATGGGTTCTTCTTTGTTTTGCAGCCGTTTTCTGGGAGCGTTGCAACGAGCTGCAGGACATCGAGAAGATCATGGCCCAGATCGAGAGAGGAGAGGCTCGGATCCAGAGAAGGATCAGCATCAAGAAGGCTCTAGACTCCAAGGTAAACGCTGACAGCTGAGCAACTGCTAGTTCTCCTCCTGGTGACTCCAACCAACCTTTGCCATGTTCCTCCGGACAGATCGGCCGCTACAAGGCTCCCTTCCACCAGCTGAGGATCTCCTACGGCACCAACAAGGGCAAGAACTACACGGAGGAAGAAGACCGCTTCCTCATCTGTATGCTGCATAAGCTGGGGTTCGACAAGGAGAGCGTGTACGACGAGCTCCGCCAATGCATTCGTAACTCGCCCCAGTTCCGCTTCGACTGGTTCCTTAAATCCAGGACGGCCATGGTGAGGCAGCTCTTCGTTTGTCCCGTCTGTTAGTCCTCAGGCTGGTTCGCATGCATGACGCTTCCCGGTCTGTCCTGTTTGTGTGAAGGAGCTGCAGAGGCGATGCAACACCCTGATCACGCTGATAGAGAGAGAGAACATGGAGCTGGAAGAGAGAGAGAAGGCCGAGAAGAAGAAGAGGGGACCAAAGAGCAGCTCGGTGAGTCGGAGGCTGAGCTCCACTTCCTGTTGGTCATCTGGATTTGCTTCTTGTTGACTCCCTCTTTAACGACTTCTTCCTTCTCTCCAGGCGCAGAAACGTAAAGCAGAGGGAACCCCTGACGGCCGAGGACGCCGGAAAAAGCTAAAATTGTGATGCAGGTGTTGAAATCCAGGGTTCTACTTTGGCTGCGTCTGGCAGCGGCATTAGTCCCAGTGTCTGTTTCACAGGCTGCATACAGCCTCCCCCGACCAACTGGGTCGCTTTAGGTGTTCCTCTACAGGCCTGCCTGGTTGTCACTGATCCGAACACTTCAGCTGTGCTGGGTTAGACTTTCTTCCTTAGTTTTTTTTTTTTTTATATTAGAAGTTAACTGAGATAACTGTATTTATGCCTTTGTGGTTGCACTGCATTCCATTGCTCCAAATGTTCCCCTTGTCATTTCTGGAATCATCTGTTTCTGCTTCGTCCCGTTTGGAGCATAAAATGTCCCTTTGAGTCACCAATAAACCCCCTTTTTATACAAAACTCCACTCAGTGGCTCAGACTCTTTTAATGTTTATCTCCTCAAAAACAAGAAAAACAGCAGAGCTTAGACTTTTCTGGTGAAATGAGGTTAGACTGTATCAGCAGCTGAGGACTTGATCCAAACCTAATGCATCAGAATAAAACTGAAACATTTATCTAAAATCTTATTTCAAATCGTCTTTATTACTTTGAATCATGGCTTTAAGCGGACAAAACATTTTGAAAATTACATCATTACAATTCTACCGATTCCTGCTGAGTTGATGAGCTGTTCCGGCATACAGGCTCTCCTATCCATGAACTGCTGCCCCTGGAGGGGAGGGGTCACTGCAGACCCAGATCTATGGGCGGAGTTTCCATTTTTGCAGTTTATAACCTTATATTTGGCAAAATGGAACCCAGAAATTTTGCTTTTTAAAATTATTTACATTTCTTTTTTTTTTCAAGAATTTTTTTTTTTCAAATTGTGTTTCACTGCTGAATTAAAACTCTCTAGACCAATAAAAATTGCTATCATCCAACAGACCAATAGAAATAAGCAATTTTTTTAAACTAAGATTGGAAAAATAAGAAAGGTTCCTCTTATAACCTTATTTTTTTTATAAAAACAGTTTCATTTCTGGAATCCATTATGGATCCATCTGCTCTGACAAATGGCATCAAAACAGACTGGGGTTATGAACCTTCTCATACTGGTCAGTGCCTTGCTGAGGGGCACATGGGCATCTAATTCTGTGTTCCACTGAGCCACATTCATCTTCCTGCAGTTCTGTAGAACATCTAGTGTTTATAGATCAGGCCGTTTGTGTCCTGGAGAGGCTGCAAAATCAACCCCAGAACGCTCCGTCTGCGTCGCTTATTGAACGATGGGTCAAACATAGAGGACAGATTTCGGACCGTAAAACGATAAAAAACCTTTTCCTTTTTAGCCTTTACCTCATAAACCTCTTAAGGTTACAGTTTGTGCTTTTTCTATCAAATTATTTCCACCATTTTTCCAAAGAGGTTTTGCCCCACAGACCTGTTGGACTGCAGGTGTCTGATTCTGCAGCATTTCTACCAAACGTTTCTGCTCCTTTACCAACCGATACTACGTCTGTGCGTTCCCCCGGAGGCTCCGCCACATTAAGGGCCGCCCCAAACCACGTAGAGCGTAGGGCAAGCGGTAATGCAGACTCTGGTTAAATGCCGGAGGGAACACCTCCATTCCCATGTACCTAACAAAAACATACAATTATCTGAACTTTGAAACATTTTCTTTTCAAGTTCAAATATTTTTTTTAGTTTCCAAATATATATTTTTTTCATACTCAAAAAAAAAAAAAAAAAAAACATTTTATTTAACAAACTTTGGCGCCACTACGGCTTCATTAATAAACCACTTGTGTCTTTAAATGCTCAGCGATGCTAGATGTTTTCTTAAAAAGTTTTTTTTTTGTTTACTCTCACATTTTATAATTAGCAAAATTTTATTTTACTGTTAGTTAATCAAAAGAAAAACTAAAACTAGAATGAAAACCCCCTGAAGCTTTGAACTTGTTACCATGACGCAAAATATTTTCCTTTTTATGAACAGATCAGTGAAATATTTCCACAGATAAATCTGAAAAATGTTTAACATGTGATGTTACATTACATACTGTCACATTTATCCGTTTATTATTTAGTCTGGTTTACTCAATAATCAATAAAAAAAAAAAAAAATCAAAGGTTATTAATGGCAAAACTATTGTGATAAAAGTTAAGGTTTCATTTGGAAATGAATTTGTTTCCTGTACTGCATGCATCTGCAAACACCAGATAAATGTCATATTTTACAACGGGGCGTTCGGTGAGAGAGTTCAGTGTTTTAGGTTCGAGCCTCCATGTTTTTCTAATTCTCAGGAGTCTTCATCAAGGCCTGCAGGACACTACTGCTAAAGCTGGAAGCTTGTCTGCATGTGGGCCCCGGGCACCGGCAGCCTGTCATCCGCCAGCTGCTCTGGGCTGCATTCAGTGCTCCAATCAAAGGCCCAGCGCTGAGGAAGACTGCTGCAGTCTTTGTAAGATGAAGAGAATCCGAGCCTCATTTAGACCTCCGAGCTGTCTGCACCGCTCCACGCGCCTGCATGGCTGTAGCCTGAGTATGCGGCGGAGGAGGAAGCGGCGTACGGAGGGAACTGAGCCGCCTTCTCCCCCCGCTTGCGCCTCAGCAGCAAAACGACCACGATGGCTACGAGGCAGATGAGCAGAACCAGACCTGCGATTCCCACCAACATGGGTAGCAAGGAAGCATCAGCCGGCTCTCTGCCCGAACTCTCCAGCAGGGGGCGCTCCAAATAAGGGTCGCTGCGGGGCGCCCAGGGCTGCTGCTGGGTGACCCTCATATGGTCCGATCGATCCAAAGCAATGTGCTGGATGTTGGTGCCTCGGTTGTTTCTGGCACCGATGTCCTGAGCCAGTGCCGGAGCGGAGAGCTCGGCGGCGGCGGCTCGGCGATGGCGGGCGGAGAGAGGCTGCCCGACCGAGGAGATGCTGTGCTGGAGGTCTTCAACGCTGCGCTTACCGATGTGTCGGTTAGCGTTGTCTGTGGAGCGCAGGGTGTAGATGGTGTGGATGAACCATTCTCGACCTGCAGCCACCTGAAAAACAAACCAAGATGGTGGTCTTCATCTGCACCCTAATTTTTCTTAATGCTCATAGAAAACTTTACGATTTAAAGTAGGTCGCCTTTAAAATGATCTTCATAGACATTTGCTTCCTGTTCCACCTCTTTCCAGTTCTCCCCTTGAACACTGTGGAGCTTTTCTGGCCTAAAAAGGGATCCATTGGGTGACAGCGGCGTTGGGTGCAGCAGTCTGCCCTTCCAGTGTTGTCGTGTCCTTGGATAAGACACTTCATCTGCATTGCCAACTCATGGTAGTCAGAGGGCCCGGTGGCATTAGTGTAAGGCAGTCTTACTTCTGTCAGTGAGCCCCAGGGCAGCTTTGGCTACATTGTAGCTTGCCACCATCAGTATGTGAGTGGGTGAATGACTGAAGGTAGTGTAAAGTGCTTTGGTCAAGTCTCCTGACTTGAAAAAGCGCTATATAAGTTTAGGCCATTTACTAGCCATTGATCTCAAATCTAAAGAGCGAAAATAAAAGATCTGAGAGACGAGTCGATCCTCATCTTCTACACTGGATGGTTTTTAGGAGAAAACCTTGATGCTTTGGGGTTCGATCCCCACAGCCTCCACTCTGGGTTCCTGAGCAAAACCCTTAACCCCACACTGCTCCCCGGACGACGCACAATGGCATCCCACTGTTCCCCAAGGGTATGGGTCAAATGCAGAGATACATTTCTCCAATGTCCATTATTATCATACATCAGAACATTTAGTGTCTCAGTGATCCACTGCTGAAAAGAAAGATCCTCAACATTTGACAGATTTGTCCCACAAAAACATTTCATCAATCAGGTCAAGTAAGACTCAATGAGCTAAAAAAACAAGAGTTAACAACAGCCTGAAATAACATAAAGGAGAGGAGAACTACTGTTCAAGCATTCCTGGTAACCTGGACTATAGATTAGAGTTGTGGACAGGATTGTTGGACCTGATCCCTCTGAGAGTCACTGACCTGAAAAAGCGGCGTAGAAGACAGCATGAAGCCGTCTGAACCTGGCTGCCTGACCAATGTTTGTGCTCCAGGAGCATCTTGGGCCAGTTTGGCCTTGAAGGCAACATCCCCAAAGGCTGAAGCTTGGGTCTCTGGCTGGGCTTTGTCCTGCAGAACCACACGCATTAAAACCAGAACCAGAAACAACACCTCTCTTAAATCACCTTGAAATGTGTTGCTTCCTACCAAAATCTTGAATCTATAGAGCAGAGAAGGAGCATCTGCCAGGCAGCCATACTCCCTGTTTGTAGGGTTGTACTTGGGGACGTATCCGTCCGCTCCGGTGCAGAGGAAAACCTTCTCGATGCTGCAGGAGAAGGAGTCGCCCAGGTTCTGCACGGGGTCTACCATAACACGGCCGTAAATGGTGGAGCCTGAGACAAAGAGCAGCAGGTGAATAACCAAGTCTGGAGGTCAAAGCTGTAATGTTTTCTTACTCCACTAGAGGGCAGTGGTGTCCAACCTTCAGAAAACGCTGCATCAGTTCCTTCCCCGAAGCCCATGGAGCCATCAGACAACCAGAGCTCTCTCTTCGACAGCAGGAACATCTGAGTGTTCAGACTGAATTCAGCCGCCACCGGATCGCTCACCTGTCAGAGAGGATGACACATCACATCAGGAGGGAGGGGGGGCGTAATCATTGGACCACAGGTTCCCAATATAGTAACTTTTATATAATCCCTAAAGTATATGGAAGCCCAATATATAAAGGTTTGTCCCATGAAATGAATAAATGCAGTATGAAATTAGGAAAATTAATATAGAGTTAAACATCATTTAATATACCATTAAATTCTATCATGCTCAATAAGCAGTTCAATCTCCAAATAAATAAGTAAAAAACTAATTTAAATTATGAAAAATTAATATTTTTACTTCACTCTCCAACAAAGTTGGTAAACACAGGTAGGAACCTTTGGGAACCCCCTGGGTTAGTGTTACACCAATACCAATACCAGTATCAGGCGGGGACCCG
>NW_015151545.1:0-5653 GCF_000732505.1 Cyprinodon variegatus | reverse complement strand
ATATAATATACAAGTTTCACTTTTTAAATGGAATTACTGAAATCAATCTACTTTTTCATGATATTCTAATTTTATGACCAGCACCTGTACATTTCAAATAGATGGTATCCAAATTTTGCACAGCCAGGTAACGGATATTGGTATCAGGGTCAAAAAATGGCATCAGTGCAACACTTCCCTGGATGAGGTCGTTCTGTCAACTTTACCTCAAAGGCCTCAGTGAACTTCATGATTCAGCATTAAAACAAGTGGAGGTTGGATGCTGGTTGCTGAGAATCTGACCAGAGGAGAGTTGAGAATTTTTTTTTTCCAGAATAAATTGAACCTATTATGAAAACTGCATAGACCTGTTAAGTGACTTTTTACATTTCCATATATATTTATAATATTTTTGATTCCAAGAGGAATCAGACTGGAAGGGTTCTGGGAATCCAGTCCGGCTGAGGATGACGAGTAAACGTCTTTAATAGTGATACTAGTGATAGCAATGGTGTTCTTAGTCGCTGTGGTCTGAGAAGAAATATTTAGGTTGATCCATAGAAAACTTTCTCACTCTTATTTTATTAAGTTCTTGGGTATTTTTAAGGGATTTATTTTATTTATCTGTTATTTTTTCAAGTAGAAGTTGGAAGAGATGAGTCATTTTTAGGGTGAGAAGCAGTTGGTATTCAGAGGATGTTTTTCATTTGCCATTTAGTATGCATGCTATACTCTGATAAGCAAATAAAACATAATGTAAGATGAGTTATTTACACTGTTTTCTGTTTAAAAGTTAATATAGAGACACAAGAAGCTCTTTAGGAACTTCTAAATCAAACAGCTTGTAAACTAGAAAGTGGGCGGGTCCTTTCCACACTTCTTTGTTCCTCAGTCTGTTATCCAACGATCACTCAGGTGATTGAGGAACGCTTCCACTAACAGGCTAATTTTTGGAAATGAACAGCAAAGCATTATAAGGTAGATTGACAGTAATAAAGCAGATGTTGTATTTGCATCTGTTTTCATAGTTGACTATCTAAAAAGTGTCTCACAACATTAATCACTAGAATGAATTTCATGGAGATTTTTCACTTCCTTAAAGTTTACCCACTGGGTTTTTCCTCTCAATGAGAGATAAAACTGATTCTGGTTGCTAGGCAGGCTACTTGCAGGCTCATTTGCATAGTGGTTTCTGATTGGTCATTTATTAGAAGGCGGAGTTTGGGCTCTCCGCTGACTCCATACAGACAGTAGAAGATTGCTGCCTGTGCAGCGAGCCACGAGCAATGTAGTGTCACCACCACAAACAACCCAACACACTTTAGAAAATTCCTTCTCTTCTAATACCTGACGTCTCTTTTAGGTTGCCGTGGGCTACCCCACTGACAGGGTTGTGCCCTGGGTAAAGGGCCATAGCCCCACATAGATAGCTGTAATTGTCATCGACTGGTGCGATACCTGCTGGAAGCGAATGTCCATGTCGAAAGTGAGCGGCTCTCTGGGGTGGCAGACGGGAGGGATGCTGAACTCCCCATTGGGTGACGCCATGCAGGGAACCAGCTTCACGGCGTAGGTTCCGGAGTAGTCCCGTACCTGGAAAACAGACGTTCACGCTGCTCAAGCCTTGGGAACATTAAGCTACTTTACCTTTTCACAGAAGGAAGACTCACTGCAAAATCTGAGACAAAGCTCCACTGCTGCATGGGCTGGTTGTATGTAGGCTCAGTTCTGACCAACGCGAGGGTGAAGGTCAGGCCGGGGATGTCAGCGCAGATCACCATGGAGGACACACTGGTTCCTAAGGACAGAGACAAACACAGGCAGCACTATATCACAGCATTTGTGTCTTATTTATAGGGGTGTTTTAGAGCGCTGTGCTTCCAGCACTAAGGGTCACTTCAACATTTGCTTCAGTGACCTTTGGCAGTTTCACAAGAGAAAGACCCCTGAGGCGGAACTCCAGAAATAGAGGAATAGAGGATGTTGGCCACAGTAACCTGATCTGCTCCTGCTTCTACAAAATTAACCAGCAGGACAAGTTTGGGATGTGAATGTATGCATGCCGGAACCAATCACATACCTGGATGAGACATAACAAACTGTCCCCTGAAGCGAGCCTCCGTCTTGAAGTTGACCACCAGGCGCCCCTCCTCATTAATGCGCATGCTGGTGGGGTACATGGCTCCTACAGGAACAGAAGACGCTGTCACATTTGGCACAAATGGGTCTTTGGAGAGAGGACGGATGACGTACCTTGTAGCTCCGCCTCAGGCGGGCTGCCGACGCCGTCCTGCCACAGAATGGCCGTGTCGTACACAAAGGTGAGCTTAAGCTCCGACTGCAGGTCAAAGTGCTGCCAGCCTCCGACAGCGACGGGCGAGTGGAAGACGTAGGACACAAAGAGAGGAACACGCAAAGTAACGTAGGACTGGACCAGGTTGAGCACCTGGAGGACAGAAAAACATTACATCTGAAAATCTGATACATTTTACCTTCACTCAGATATTTCAGTGAAAAGAAAAAAGTTTGTGTTTTAGGTCATCAGAACATGAAAATGCTTACAGGTTGTCATTTACATCTCACCTCAACTTTACTAAACACAGAGTACAGATAAACCGATGCAGGATTTGTTGAGGCCAATTACCAATTATTGTGACATCAGTCTACCTGATANGATATCAAAAAAGTACTCCAGAGTGTTGTTCAGCATGGGGGTGAGTAGAAAATGAAGGCTAATCATGTTTTGGGTGTACTATTCCTTTAATGATCCCACTGAGCAGTAACACTGATATCTCTGTGGAAGCTCTTTCTACTCATTATCAGTATATCTAAAACAGATAAATGCACTGTTGTTCTTCGATGTTGCAACATTGGAAAGTAAAATATTTTTTTCTTTGCGGAATGGAAATGGAAATTTCGAGCTGCTTGCTTTAGTTTCATAGTAGCTTTGCTGCAGAGGCTATGCCTGCCTCAGTCAGGATTCATCATGCAAGGGCTTGTTTTGTTTTTGTTTTTTAGATGCAAACATCACATGTAAAAACCAGTGACAGCTGGTTTTTATGCAGGTCAACCTGGGTGATATTGATCTGAGTCTTAAATTTCGAAGCTACAGCCAAATCCGATCTAAGCCTCTTCATACAATCACTCCTACCTGATTCTGTTTCTCTATCATTTATATTATAGATTATATATATTTATTAGTGCTGCAGCTAATAATTATTTTAGTATTTTGGGATTCTATTGGTTATTCTAACAATTGATTGCGTAATCAGATGCTGATGTAACACATTCTGCAGATGTTTTTTTTTAACTACCTAAGCTTAGCTTATTTTAATAGAAAGACTAAAAAATAAAATACAAATCAAAAGATAATAATTTTCTTATTGAAAAGAATATAATTAATAAAAAAAATTAGGTTTTAAAGTTCAACATGTCAAGAGTTCCGCTTTCAGTTGAATTGAGAACAATAAAGTTGGGATCTTCTGTAGGGAAATTGTAGAAAGTGTTTCATGTATTCTGTTTTTTTTTGTTTGTTTTTTTTTTTTTTTACATAAAATCATAAAAAGACTAATTGTATCCTTATAGAGTAAATCCCTCATATTTACCCTGAGCACAAAATTTTCAGTCCTTTTTTTATCTTTTATTTGTGCAAATGAACCAAAAAAAAAAGAAATATGCAAACAAAACACTCCCCAGAAACCTTACCTCACTGCCGGATGGACAGCTCTGGTACGGCTTTGCATATTTCTGTTTAGAACCTGCTCTGTCAGCTTTTTACTTCATATTTAGGTAAGAAACAAAATGAGCTTAAAACTGCATTTGAGCTTAAAACTGCAATCTTAGTGGTTCTCTTCATACAAAATCAGGTGTGCGAAAAAAGCATGAGTGCACCAGGATCACAGCGACTAAATGCATGTATGTATGGGTCACATATGCTGTTCATTGTTACCCATTATAGCAACGCACAGTATTGGGGGCACCACTAGTGTAGCTGATCTCTAGTTACAAATATATGCAGCCATGCATCTCTGCATCAGCACATGGTGCAGGGACACAGGCAGAAGGGGTTGAGGAGTTTGCTTTTCCAAGGAGTCAGCATTATTTTTCTGCTGAAATCCCAATAACCACTTTCTTGGTACCGTAATTGTTCTTTGGATTCTACTCCTGATTATATAAAAAAAATTGAATCAGATCATTGCTTTCACAGCTGCTCTGATTCATGCCCCTTGAATGTCACTGTTATTTTGTCCCTTTATCCATAGGACTTCAGAGTAGCGGCTCCACGTTGAACACGTAACTAACATAAAGTATAAGCTGCCGATCCAGATTAAGATCAACCATGTTTTTCTTTGTTTCTCTCATGAATTTAGATATATGGGTAGTAAATATTAACCTAAATAGTTCTTAAAAATTGAGCTAATATAAATGGTCAACAACTGAATAAAATAACGTATATTTTTTTTTAATCTTTGGGGTAAAATTATAGGAAACACAAACATCTTTTTTCCTCCAATTGCTAAAATAACAGACATGTATTTGGCTATATGACTGATATCTGATGAATCTGCTAAGAGATATAAGGAATCAAACATAAAAGATGCTAAATCAGCTAATACTGTTCATGAAATGCTGATCAAGTATGACTTCCAATATCTAAGCAGGTCGATTCAAAAATTATATAAAAGACTTATGAAACCCTGAGGCGTCGTCATAGGACCTGCGGTCATCTTATTCTACTGTTCATATGAAGGCGTGTCTGTACAGCCAGAATTAAACTGAGTGAGGGAAGCCTTTGCTATCTAAACAAATATAATACATAAAAATGATAAAAGCCAGAATCAAGCTCTGTGAGACAGATTGTAGGTTAGAACCGGGACATTTGCAACAATGTTCTATGGACAGGTAAGTCTAAAACGTAATGATTTAGACATAAGCCCAGAGATATGTAGCCCAACCCAAAGCAACGTTCCATAAAAAGACCCTGATTATCATTAATCATTAAGGTGGACGTGTCATGGTTCATGGATGCTAAGCTGCTGCAGGTCCCGGTCAGCGAACAGACTCCTCCATGTTGCAAAATGTCCAGAACAGGAGACCATCCGTACAACATGACAATGACTCTGAACATGCTAGTTAATCTAATAAGGACTGCTCAGAATTCTTATATTTTTCAAATATATAAAGAAAATCCAGCAGCAATATAAATAATCTTCACATTCTCCCTCATTTTTTTTAGCAGTAAACAGTGAAACAAAGGATGAATATATTGTCCCCCCCTCTTGTGAAATTTCAATAAATTGTTTGGTTTCCTGGCTGCATCGCATCAGATCTCCCCATCCGGCAGTTCACGTACACGTCATTTGACGTAGTGACAACGAAAGAAACAAATTAACAAGAAAATGTGTTAATAAGCAGCAGTGTGGTAAAAACGTCTGCGGCTGAAAAATGCAGCGCCCCAAAGTCTGGGTTTTAAAAAAGGAATATATATATATATATATATATATACAGTTGTGTTCGAAATAATAGCAGTGCCTTTAGAAAAATGAGTAAATGTCAAAATTCTTCAAAGAAATTGTACTTTAATGAACACAGATACATTGGGGACACAGTACATTCTATTCCAAAGCAAAACAATTGCGCAAAGTCATCAAAACTTAAATAATAATAATAATAT
>NW_015151544.1:254976-257282 GCF_000732505.1 Cyprinodon variegatus | reverse complement strand
TGAATGGGTGAATGAATGTAGTGTAAAGCGCTTTGGTCAAGTCTCCTGACTTGAATAAAGGCGCTATATATGTACATGCCATTTACCATATGATGGACCAACCAGATATGGCCAGAAAACCATCCTCTGAATCAGGGGTGGGCAATTTCAGTTCCTGGGAGCTGGTATCCTGCAACTTTTTGATCCATCCTTGGTCCATCACACCTGAATCAGATGGTTGAGTTACCTCCTCAGTAGGCAGTCAGTTCCTCCAGGGTCCTCTCAATCATCTAATGACTTGATTCAGGTGCTTTGAACCAAAGGCACATCTAAAAGTGGCAGGATATCGGCCCTCAGGAACTAGAATCGCCCAACCCTGCTCTAAATGATGTCTGGTGTTTGGAGGGTAGAATAAGGAAGGAGATGGGGTGGGGGTGGGTGAAGGTTTGCTTGCATGCGGGAGAGAGAAGCTGGACCAGGAGCTAAATGAATCTTTTAAGATGATTGGCCTAGGAGAAGGTGCTACCCCTGAGTTGATTGGCTAGAGCTTAGCGATGGTCATCACAGGTGGTCTAGATTGAGCTTCATAACCCCAATGGAAGCAGCTAAGTCTGTGAGGTTTATAAGAAAGATGGGCCAATAAAACTCAAACATCAAAATGAGTACAAGGCCAGGTCATTACTGGTGCCCTCTGGTGACATTACTCTCCTTTTGATCCTCAGTTTTGGAGAACAGGTGCTTACACATTACACAACTTATTCTATTCCTACTTTCTCCCAAGGTATATTGTGTCATAAGAGTATGAAAATGTAATGTTAACCCATTTACTGTCCCACAATGGGGAAATTTGTTCACTGCATTTTGACCCATCTGTCATGATGGGTTTAAGGTTCTTAGCCCACATGCAGAACACAACGGAGGCTGGGTAAAAGCTTAGTTTATTGAATGTTTCACAAACACAAGATAATGTACCGGGTCTGGAACTGGTCCGGGCTGGTTCACTGAAGTCTGCAGAGATGATAGTTTGATTAGAAGGCAGGCAGATGAGTTATGAGTCTTTGATAATTCAGAATATACCTTGACTTAATCCGGGCTTCTCTTTGAGAGAGAGGGAACCGTTGGGTCCAGAGACTGTTTGTTCAGCAGAGTACAAGAGCAGCTGCAGCGTCTTGCTTCTGATTTAATGGCAGACCTTGATCAGAGTTTCCAGCTCTTCACTAAGAGCAGCAGGGGAATCCACATAGGAATCTTCAGGTTAGGCTCACCAGGGCAGATTTGGCAGGTTAAGCTCATCCAGAGCTTCAGGCTAGAGACAGGTTTCCTGTGAGGCAAAAACAGAAGAGAGTTAGAATCAGATCTCTCTCTAGAGACAACTAAGATTCTTTCAGGTTCTAAGGCTCAGGTTGCTAACCAAACTAAGGTCAACATTGCGGCGTCGAAGCAAGGTCTGGCAGCTGGTTATAAAGGGAAGGTCTCCTGATGAGTAGATGCGTCTCAGGTGTGCTAGAAGACTCCAGCTCCAGGAGACCCACGGCGCACTCTGCTGGAGGAAGGTGGTACAGCTCCAGATCCCAACACCATCCCCTTTGGGAGCACTGGGATGCCATCGTGTGGTGCGCAGGGAGCAATCAGGGGTTAATGGGGCCGAACCAGGTACTTGCAACCTCCCAGCACAAGCGCACTGCTCTAACCCACTAGACCAACACTCCCGAAATTAATGAAGAAAAAATACACTACCGTGGCACCCCTCTCTGTGCCGCTAGCTATATCCCAAGTACAACCCTAGTACTTTTAACACAGTTTGTGAACCTCAGATGTAAAGGAAGGGAACATATCTTAACAATTCTCTCAGGACTCAGAATGTTGGACCCAGAATTTGGGAATGGTTGGGATTTATAAAAAGCATTTAATAACTTGTCAGGGATCTGTGGCTCGTCAGCCTGGAGGTAGAAACACAGCTAAGTGACATGTAACTCAAATGGGGAACGATAGCGGGCATTTGAGTCACAAACCTGGTTTATAAGTTCAGTCCGAGCCAAGAGGAAGGAGCGAAATCCAGCCGGATGATTTTCCACAGCATGCGGCGGAAGCCTCCCAGAAGTAGCAGCCAAAGGTGCTGCAGCACAGACCAACGAGCAGATCAACGACCAATGGGCCAAGTGGCACAACTCCACTACTTCCTGAACTTAAGGCAGCTCCTTTGTTTCCTGTCTTTCATTACTCCCTTAACTGATTAATCTAGATTTATCTGGCCATTGTGGTAGTGGTTACTGAGGTCAGGCACACTTGGAATAATCAGTTCAACAAAATAAAAGCCTGTTTTTTTT
>NW_015151544.1:251230-253865 GCF_000732505.1 Cyprinodon variegatus | reverse complement strand
CAACACACCCATTCATATCTTTGGAGCAAAATACTCCCCACTGCATATCTCCAACGCCAGTAAAACATTTCCTCTTTAGTCCTAACCTTCATCCACTGGGACTAAATTTAATGTGCGGATGAACATGCCAACCCGCCCTCTATCCCTGTAGCAAAGGAGCGTTAGCATATGGTGCTGAGCCCTTAACTTAACTAATATGACCACCAAAAATAAAAGTTAGGATACAAAGATTAGATGGAGGCAGAGGGGGCTGGCCCATAGGGGGCGCTCGGGCGCCGCCCTCCCTCGCTGTGGAGGGGAAAAGTAATTAATAATATATATAGATTTTGAAAGTATCAATGTCAGTTCTACTTAATAGTATGTGGCTAGATGTAATATGAATTATCAAAACAACACTTCTACCAACTGACTGTAATTCAACAGTACATTTCCACCGACAGAACGTATCATTTCTCTGCTTGGGCGCTCATTCAAAGCGCCCCTGAGGTGTAGCAAAATAACCAATTGTATAAAGTTGCTAGGGAAAATTAATCAATATTTGGCCAATCAGCATCGCCATAATTTATGGCTTTGGGACTAATCCGTAACGACACAACAATAGGCCCCTAAGCATCATTATCTGGGTAGGGCTCTGCCATGCGTTGGGGTATAAATAAGGTCCGGTCAGTTGATCCAGTAGCAGGTGGGTTTAAGAGGAATTTTTTGCACCATTACATTTGTAAAGAGACGTCCTAGTCCACAATTGCATAGGGGACCAACCAGGTGTCAGCGACGGGGCCCCTAAGCAACTGCAATCAGGGGCGTGCTTACATAGACACTAGGTGGTGCTAAAGCACTAGGAAGTTTGCCCTTTATCAATGAAAATGCCCTTTTGAAAGTCGTTTTTTAAAATTATTATTATTAATATTATTAAGATTTTACTGAGGTTGGTTTTGAAAGATCTTTTGAAAACCTGAGCCATTAAAAACGACTGAAACAATGCCCCGAAATGAGCCACCTCCTTGCGCAACCCCGACCAGCCTATCTCTCTTCCTTTGTCACGTGAACTCGTGCGGTCGCCCGCAGGGCATGCCAGATGCGCAGCATCATAGCAGTTCAGTAAGCGTCTTCAGATAGCAGGAACGGTCGCTGACAGGCTGCTTCTCCCGTGCCCCATTAGCCAGGTAATATACAGATCAAGCTAAATCATTTTATTGTGCATTAAAATGTCTCATTCAGCAGCACCAAACAAGCATTTTTGCCGACTGGTCACCAGATAAACTAGTTAGGCTAGATAAAGTTTTACACTGTAGCCCAAGTCAATGACAGATAACGTGAGGACGACCACATAGGCTACCAACGTTTTCTGTTGTATAGGTTTTGTTGTTGCTCTATACCATCAACATCTACCAGGACAGGAGATGAGGAAGAGTTCAGGGAAGACACAGAGACAGAAAAAGACCAGGATGAGGGAAAACAATGGCCAGCTGATCTTTCCTACCTTTGTCAAAATGATCCAAATATATGCAACATTACCAGTGACGACAGCTTCAGTTGAAAGATCATTTTCCAAGCTGAAAATCATCAAAACTAAACTAAGAAGCCTGTGTGGAGAAGAAAGGCTCTCTGACCTTCTTCTGCTTGCCATTGAAAAAGACATTGAGGTAACCACAGCGAGGTCATCAACATCTTTAAAGACATGGCACCAAGGAGGATGCTACTTTAAAGTAGTACGCTTTAGTCTGTTCTGTTGGTGTTGTGACTTTTTTCCATTGAAAACTCACATTTAGAGAATGTTACAAATAAAAGTCAAATTTCATTCAACATGCGTGTATTTTTTTTATAATTAAGTGTTCCACGTGCGCTAAAAAGTGCCCTCCCCCCCCCTCCTGAGCACCTGCCCCCAAAATGTCTGTGCACGCCTCTGCTAAAAAGACACCAGAGACCTATTTCTGTTTCTACAGAGGAGTAGAAGAACCACCATTCCAACAGAATACCATGTTACAATTGCAACTATATTTAGGAAACTACTTTGTTGGTATATTGATTTTTTTACAGTATAAAATGCATAAATACACTTGAGTGCCTTGCTGGGTTCTTCCATTTAGAGGTTTCTTTGGGGTAATGCTTTGTTTTTCTTTAAAGTAAATTTTTTAGTTATCTTCAATAACATTGTTTATTTTGTAGACTGTTTCGTTTGTAAATTATTTAATCATTTTATTATTGTTTCTCTGTTTAGACTTTGTTTTCTACCTGTTTAATTGTAAATTGGAATCTGGAACCGGAGGCTGATGCGGTTTAGTTCACCTTGCTGATCGTTAACCAAACTACCTCACATATAGTGATATTAGAACTCCTGTTGACTTCAGTTTGGTTTATTTATAAAGAACCCATTTACAACCACTTATTTCAACAACATTTAGTAAAAAAGACCAACAGATCCTGTTCAAATGACTTGAATCAAAGTTTTATTATAGTAAAAAATAACAGGTGAATATAAAATAAAAGGAAGGATCCCTTAGTAGAAACAGAACCAGTAGGCAGGATTTAATATAATTTAGTATAGTGAAATAAAAACAAGTAATCTAAAGGCAATTTACATGAGAGCTTTAAAACAGAAACATGTAACACAATTCAACACAAACACAGAACGAAA
>NW_015151544.1:249377-250494 GCF_000732505.1 Cyprinodon variegatus | reverse complement strand
AACTGTTTATCTGTGGTCTAATGGAAAAGTCAGAACTTCTGGTTCTGGTAAAGTTTTGGTTATAGAGATAAATTGAGGTGAACATCCCTTCATGATGGAAAGAAGAATTAAAGGTTAGACCACCTTGATGGGATGGTTTTGGCTTTTGAATCTATTTGTTCTGGATCTGTTTTTATTGTCTTCTCCACTACTGATGAACAACTGGAAGCAATAAAGGTTCTTTACCTTCTTTCTGGGTGGAGCAGACTGATGGTTTAGCTGCGGGGTCGTCGACGTTTTTCATTCCAGGACTCCAGAATGCTGGAGAGACGAGCAGGGCAGCCATGTTTCTCCTCCTTGGTGGTCTGTGTTCTCCATCCTCTTCTTCAGCTCCTTCAGCAATGAAAGCAAAGCATCCAGAGAGGCTGAAACTGTCTGCATGTGATGCATCTATAGTCAAACAACCAACATACCTCCAGACACATGTGGATGGACTCTGTTCCACTGAGATCCGACTGTTAGAACGCTGCTTCCATATTCAACCTGCTTCTCCTGTAGAAAAGAAGCTAAATTAATCTACAGAATTTCCTGACACCAAGTTTAAATCTGGGGCAGGATGTTGTTCAAATAGTCATCTTGGTCTCTCTGTGTTCGGCCTGGAAGCTTGAGTTGTCTGTTTGTCGTGTTAATAAAGGCTTACTGCAGGTGTTTTCCTCTGTGCCGTCCTCAGGTGGGGACTAGGAGGCTCCTCAGCATCCTGGAGGTCCCGGTTCCTCACAGCAGTTCTGATTCTGGACGTCCACAGATCCTGAAAACACATGAAAAACTAAGTGAGACCTCCTGACATGTTGACTTAATGTTTAAATGATGGATTATTGTGTCTCCTTACTGAACATGCTCTCACTGTTTACTGCTCCTCCGGTTTGGTCGCCGTAGATCTCATCAGCGTCTTCTGACGGCCCAAAGCTTGTAGCGGCTCGGTCCGACATGGGATTCACAAACAAAGAAGAGATCCACTGCGGTTAGAACTGGCACAGATCACATGGAGAATATTTCTGCACATGGTTCTTTCCCTTAAACTAGGGCTGAAAACTAACTGAGGAACATCTAGAACTAGATCAACTCACAGCTGAAAGCA
>NW_015151544.1:246593-248333 GCF_000732505.1 Cyprinodon variegatus | reverse complement strand
TCATCATAATCCTCTAGCTCCTGCTCCTCATTTACCACCCCTTCTGGGACCTCTACCTCATTATCATCCTCCTCATCATCAGAACCCTCTATCTCTTCCTCATCATTAATCACCACATCTACGACCCTAAACTCATCATCAGACTCCACATCAACACTAAAATCCTCCTCTACAACATCTGAGAACAGCCCTAAGTTCATATAGAAAGGGAAATCAACCTGATCTGCGATCAAGATCCAGAGCTCCAGGGCAGGATCAGATGGAAGCGGGGCGTCTGGAGCAGTGAGGAAAAAAATCATTAGACCAGGAACATTAATTAAGGAACATCAAATCACAAAACTCAATGCTTTATTTTAGGTTGCTGAATGTGCCTGTGAGAGTTAGTCAGGTTTAAGGAGATTTAATCAATAAAAACATCAATCTGTGCATACATGCATATTTATATGTATGTATATGTGTGTTTATGGTCCTCGGCATCATTGTGGGGACCTTTTTTGTTATTTCACAGTCACACTGAGGAGCGATTGTCGTAAAGGGAGGACATTTTGCTGGTCCTCATGTGCGTTTTGCTGACGGCTAGGTTTAGAAAAAAAAGCTACAATATCCTTTAAATCACGAGACTACCACAAAATTGAAAATGTATTTTAAACTAAAATCTTTATTTTACTAGTTATTGGGGTTTCGATTTTTTTTCAAGATGTTATCAATATAAAAATACGCTCCAAATGGTCCATTTACTTACTTTATTTCTATTACGCTCCCTGCTATTACACTAAACTCCCCCTAGGGGGCACGCTTCCGCATTTGGGAGCAACTCACCCAGACTATTCATTTGGATTTGTTCAGATTAAAGGACATTTTAAACTGTGAGTAAACCTTTATTAAACCCATACTATGGAATTAGAGAAAGGTTTGATCTATGAAATATTTCTTTGTCAGAAAAAAAAAAGTGTTTCCCTTTAACAGAAATAAAGGCTTAAAAGCCTCAGCTTATCAGACCCCTTCCTCAGTGCAACCTAGAGTAGAAATAAAGACCTTAATCTGCACATAGAAAGCCCAGAGCAGAAATGGACATTAGCAAACTATGTAGAATAATTTTGTTCTTTTTCTAAAAACTGTAAGAAAGGGTCCAATTCAGAACTTTTAATGGTTTAGGTGAAACCATCCAGTTTTGAATGTTTTGAAGACCTAGAAAAATTAGTCCTCAATGAATAAATTGTATTATTACTGGTGACAGATGGGATGAAATTATTTACATTAACCTGAACATTCAAACAAGGACTCAAAAAAACATTTATATATAATATATGTTCTAAATTGATGTTTTAATTCTACTTTCTCCCTGTAAAAGAAACATATAATCCTCCTTTCTAAACTCTTAATTAAACATTTATTCTCTCTGCTTTCCTCACACGGTTAGCAATAGCAGCACTGAGAATAAACACAGTCAAGCTCTAAACATGTTACAGCCCAAAAATGTAAAGGATTTCATTTTAATTTCAAAATCATTTTAAACCTTAGAGTTGTTTATTGTTGTATCCATGGAGACCATACTTGTTCTTCAAGGCCTTCTCTGATAGAAGGGGCCAGATGCCTCCTTGTTTTTAAAGGATTGGAAACCAAACTCACCAAAAATTATCCTTTGGAACCACAAACTTTTAAAATCAGTCAAACATTATTAACACATTTGATCTTCCATTAAATTCAAAATGCCACCTTATATATGCCACCTTAAAAAAA
>NW_015151544.1:242759-245469 GCF_000732505.1 Cyprinodon variegatus | reverse complement strand
GCCACCTTATATATGCCACCTTAAAAAAAAGCCTAAAGTTGTTTTATGCATTCAACTAAGGTATCCATGGAGACCATGTTTTTCACAGCATTTTTTAAAAATCCTCCCCTTTAAAGTTTTAATGTATTTAACAAAACCTATTTTATCCTAAAACAATTAATTTTGTATTTTTCAACCATTTCCACATTAGCTTCATTAAATATTATCCTCTCAAACCAAACCATTTTATCTGTTATAATTTCTCCCATTTCTTCTTTCAACTCGATTTAATACATAATAACCCTTAAAAACTTTTTATTAAAACACTAAATAAAAACCTATCATTTCCTAAACACATTTACTAAACTAAACAACTTGAGAATCTTAATTTCTTCGTTTTTCCAGCTGTTATCGGGTTTAAATTCAGCCAACTTCCAAAATACTCAAAATCTTCACTTTTTTATTAAATAGAAAAATAAACAGTTCGGCTTGATAATGTTGTGTTAAAAGTCCTTCAAATATATTTGAACATTTATTGAATGTAATTTCCCCAACATTTCCACATAGAGCAAAATGCATTTTTTAAAATCATAGAGCTAGTGCCATCTAGTTTTCAAACATTTACATCTAATTCAACAAAGGTGTTTCTCTCAAACAGAAATAAAAGTTATTTCCAAATCATTAAATCACTGTTAACATTTAATCAACTAATAACATTTAATCCTGAGATGTCGGAGATGCTACATGCTAAGCTAGCTGCCTCAACGTCATGAAAAAAAACATCAAATTAATCATTTTTCACGTAACATTTTTGTAATTAACAAAGTGAAAGAGTAAAACAAACCTTCCAGATGATCTCTCGAGTAGTTGTGCTCCTCTGGTGCGTAGCTCATCGTTAGCAGGTTAGCAAACCACAGACTGCAGCAAGTTCAGCTTCAAGGTCCAGGCTGGAAAGTAACCGTTAAAGATCGGCAGCTCCGTTTCCATGGCAACCGAGGAGCCTGCGCATGTGCGTGAGAAGTTTTAGAGAAGCTTGCTAATTGCAGCAGCTAATTAGGCAAACAAAGCACGTTTTTCTGCAATAATATAGTTTCATCCTCCCCTAAACGTGAGTTCAGTTAAAGCTTGAGTTTAATAAGGCAAAGGAGCGAGTTTTAAAGCTCACTGGCAGCTTTCTAAGGTTTTCTACCGCAGTTTGAAATATTCCACAATAAATCTGAATCTGGAAATAAATTTCACTCTGAATGAGAGAGTTGCATTTTTTTTCATCGCCATTACGATTGCCANCACCCCTTCTGGGACCTCTGCCTCATTATCATCCTCCTCATCATCATAATCCTCTAGCTCCTGCTCCTCAATTACCACCCCTTCTGGGACCTCTGCCTCATTATCATCCTCCTCATCATCATAATCCTCTAGCTCCTGCTCCTCATTTACCACCCCTTCTGGGACCTCTGCCTCATTATCATCCTCCTCATCATCATCCTCATCATCATCATAATCCTCTAGCTCTTCCTCATCATAAATCACCACATCTACGACCCTAAACTCATCATCAGGCTCCACATCAACAGTAAAATCCTCCTCTACATCATCTGAGAACAGCCCTACATTCATATAGAAAGGGAAATCAACCTGATCCGCGATCAAGTTCCAGAACTCCAGGGCAGGATCAGATGGAAGCGGGGCGTCTGGAGCAGTGAGGGAAAAAATCATTAGACCAGGAACATTAATTAAGGAACATCATATCACAATACTCAATGCTTTATTTTAGGTTGCTGAATGTGCCTGTGAGAGTTAGTCAGGTTTAAGGAGATTTAATCAATAAAAACATCAATCTGTGCA
This sequence comes from Cyprinodon variegatus, assembly GCF_000732505.1. Taxonomy (NCBI): domain Eukaryota; kingdom Metazoa; phylum Chordata; class Actinopteri; order Cyprinodontiformes; family Cyprinodontidae; genus Cyprinodon; species Cyprinodon variegatus. The sequence continues at coordinate 243,645 of NW_015151544.1, read as the reverse complement.
TACATACATATTTATATGTATGTATATATGTGTGTATATGGTCCTCGGCATCATTGTGGGGACCTTTTTTGTTATTTCACAGTCACACTGAGGAGCGATTGTCGTAAAGGGAGGACATTTTGCTGGTCCTCATGTGCGTTTTGCTGACAGCTAGGTTTAGAAAAAAGGCTACGATATCCTTTAAATCACAAGACTACCATAAAATTGAAAATGTATTTTAAATTCAAATCTTTATTTTACTAGTTATTGGGGTTTTGATTTTTTTTTCAGGATGTTATCAATATAAAAATACGCTCCAAATGGTCCATTTATTTACTTTATTTCTATTACGCTCCCTGCTATTACACTAAACTCCCCCTAGGGGGCACGCTTCCGCATTTGGGAGCAACTGACCCAGAATATTAATTTGGATTTGTTCAGATTAAAGGACATTTTAAGCTGTGAGTAAAGCTTTATTAAACCAATACTACTGAATTAGAAAAGTTTTGATCTATTAAATATTTATTTGTCAGAAAAAAAGAAAAAACTGTGTTTCCCTTAACAGAAATAAAGGCTTAAAAGCCTCAGCTTATCAGACCCCTTCCTCAGTGCATCCTAGAGTAGAAATAAAGACCTTAATCAGCACATAGAAAGCCCAGAGCAGAAATGGACATTAGCAAACTATGTAGAATAATTTTGTTTTTTTTTCTAAAAACTGTAAGAAAGGGTCCTATTCAGAACTTTTAATGGGGTTAGGTGAAACCATCAGTGTTGAATGTTTCGAACACCTAGAAAAATAAGTCCTCAATGAATAAATTGTATTATTACTGGTGACAGATGGGATGAAATTATTCACCTGAAGATTCAAACAAAGGCTGCAGAAAAAACAAAGACTAAACCCAGATAA
>NW_015151544.1:239068-240638 GCF_000732505.1 Cyprinodon variegatus | reverse complement strand
GAGGCAGAGGCGGCTGGCCCATAGGGGGCGCTCGGGCGCCGCCCTCCCTGGATGTGGAGGGGAAAAGTCATAAATAATATATATAGATTTTGAAAGTATTATCAATGTCAGTTTTACTTAATAGTATGTGGCTACATGTAATATGAATTATCAAAACAACACTTCTACCAACTGACTGTAATTCAACAGCACATTTCCACCGACAGAACGTATAATTTCTCTGCTTGGGCGCTCATTCAAAGCGCCCCTGAAGTGTAGCGAAATAACCAATAGTATAAAGTTGCTAGGGGAAATTAATCAATATTTGGCCAATCAGCATCGCCATAATTAATGGCTTTGGGACTAATCCGTAACGACACAACAATAGGCCCGTAAGCGTCATTATCTGGGTGGGCTCACCATGTGTTGGGGTATAAATAAGGTCCGGTCAGTCGATCTAGTAGCAGGTGGGTTTAAGAGCAATTTTTTGCACCATTACATTTGTAAAAAGATGTCCTAGTCCACAATTGCATAGGGGACCAACCAAGTGTCAGCGACGGGGCCCCTAAGCAACTGCAATCTCTGCTTACCGATAGTTACGCCATTGCTTTAGGGCTCCTGGAATTTTGGCCCCTGCTACAGTGATATAGATGTAGCTAGTAGTCAGTCAGGCAGTGAGGTGGAGATTATGGCGACGCCAACAGATGAACTTGAAGAGCAGCTTTTACACAATTCAGTGAGATCTTTACTAAGTTACCCTTTCATGAGAAGGACGATGGTGGAAAAAATCCACGAAAAGGAGCTGGGAACCTACAAGCCAGGAATAAATTTAACGCAGCGAACCGAGGAAAAAGCTAAACCCTACAACCGGACTTTTAGCGGGAGTTGGTTCCAGCGTAAGTCGTGGCTGACAGCCTGTGGAACTTTTCCCTGCATGTTGAGGTGGACTCAGCCTGGACAGACAGAGTTAATTAACCAGGAGACATGACAACAGATTCTGATAGAAATTGTAATCTTACTAAGATCAGAGAAGTTGCTTAGAGTTTACAGAAGGCAGCTGCTCACCTCTCAGGAAGTGGCCCAGATTAACAGTTAAAAAGCATTTTATACATCTCCAGTCTGCCACATCATCACATTTTACATCATAGATGTTACTCAATTAGATTAGATTAGAATCAACTTTATTCTCATTACACAGGTACAGCTACAAGGTAACAAAATGCAGTTTAGGTCTAACCAGAAGTGCAGTAGCAGAAAGTGCAGGATAAATAATGGTTCCATAAATACAGGAGATGGGTTTCTACTCATTGAGTATAGAGATGAATACCATTATAAACAGAATCTTACAAATAGATGAATATAATATATGGATAACTAGTGTTATGAACTAAATTTATAGCTGGATAATTACTGAATATAATATACAGGTGGATATTACTATAAAAAGGGTTTTTACAGTTATGTACAATAGCATATATACAGATGGGTTTTACTATAAAATTAATAAATAAAGTTTGGACAGAAGCAATCTAAATTAAAGTGCGGTGGAAGGTAATTGCATATTACAGTTAAAGGCACACTATGCAACATT
>NW_015151544.1:228296-238823 GCF_000732505.1 Cyprinodon variegatus | reverse complement strand
CCCCCAATTGTAAACATATTCCTACGCCCTTGGCTCTGGGTAAAAAGCTGTTTAGTCTGCTGGTTCTGGTCCGGAGGCACCTGGAACACCTGCCGGAGGGCAGGAGAGAAAACAGTCTGTGGGCTGGGTGGGATGAGTCCTTAAGAATGCTGCAGGCTCCATGTAGGCAGCGGTTCTCCTGGATGTGCTTAATGGTGGCTAGTGAAGTTCCAGTGATATGCTGGGCGGCTTTCACCACCCGCTGCAGTGCTTTGCGCTCTGCAACAGAACAGCTTCTGTACTACACTGTTACACAGTTGGTTAGGATGCTTTCTATTGCACACTGATAGAAGTTCACAAGGATAGTTGAGGGGAGCTGATTCTTCCTCCTCCTAATGAGGAGACATCCATGACTCCAGCATTATCAAAATATTACACTTCGTTCTTAGCTGAAGGACGCCGTTCTCATTCTATTCCCAAATATTTGCCACGTTCAGAATGAAGATTATAACTTTATATCCAGACAGAGGAACTGTCTTAATTAGATTAAAACATCAGTTCTGACGCGCAACAGGCAGCCAATACCAAGGTGTAATAAACTCACACATCATCAATGATAATTATCCTAACACAACACAAAGCAGTGCTTTAGTACAATCAAATCATAATCTGAATTTATTTATATAGCACTATTACAACAACCCTTAGGCACCCAAAGATGAGTAGAGTAACAACATACAACAGAAAGAGTAAACATAGAAAGCAGTAAAATCCAAAAGGTTACAAAGAAACTAAAGACTTGGGGAGTGGTGGTCTAGTGGTTTGGGCATTGGGCTTTAAATCCTGAGGTTCTGGGTTTGAGTCCCACTCCCACAGACTGCCACTCTGAGCAAAACAACCCTTAACCCCACGCTGCTCCCCAAGGGGATGGGTGAAATGCAGAGGTACATTTCTCCAATGTGAGATCAATTAAGTTCAATTATTATGATGAATGAAATTGTCACAGCACTGCTACGTATGATAAGCCAGTCTGAACAGAGATGTTTTGAGTTTGGACCTACAATGATCGATATCTTTAACAATGCAAATATCCGGGGGTAACTTGTTCCAGAGCTAAAGCCTGATCACCTCACCGTTTACACCTTGACCTAGCGACTTCTAAGCCCAGCTGACTTGAAGACCCGCAATGACCGGCTGTTTTAAAATCAAGGACAAATACTCTGAGGTGAGACTATTTAAAGATTTAAAAATATACAATAAAATCTTTTAACAAGCATCGGGAGCCAATGCAGGGTGTAGAGAACGGGGGAAACCTTTGGTTTAAAATGGACAGAAGGAGACTGTTTTTAATATCTTTTTAAATCTTAGGACACCGTTAATATTTCTAATAAATTTCCAGCTCAACCGATCTCCAAAAGAAACAATATTTCAGGTTTAGGACGTCTCACACAGTGGTTTAACTTGTCAGCAGAAAATAAAGTGTAAACCTTCCACCTACAATGACAACGGTTTGTCTGGAGGAGCTGCAGAGCGCTGCAGCTCAGGTGGAAAAATCTGTCAACAGGACAAAGATTGGTCACTCCATAAATCTGGTCCTGAGGGGGAGTAGCAAGAAGCAAATATTACAGAATAAGGGAGTTTTTTTGTTTGTTTTGATTTTTAACAGTGTCCTGTCTGGCAATGTGGCAATAAGAATAATTAATGCCAAAAAAGGCCCAACAGATTTTACTTTCACAAGTGGAGCAGTACGGCTATCGCCATAGCGTTCTGCTTGATTTATGCTAATAGATAGCTTTATTATAATTCATGCAGGGAGTATTACAGATTATATGGACACTGCAATGTAAGCAGAACAGGAAAGAAAAAAAATGAAAGAAAGATGAAAGGGAGACAATGATAAATAAGTTTTCCTCTCCACTGTCGCTGCATACTTGGTGTGAGGGATTGAATAGAATTCAACTTTATTGATCTCACAATTGAGAAATTCACTCGTGACTTCGGCTCTAATGAACAACAGGAGGGGCACAAAGGAGAAAAAGGTGCATTAAGTTTTATAGTGCATCCAGATATGTGCAAAAAATAAAGGAGATTTAAAGGGACTTAAATAAACAGTATCTTATGTACAGTAAAGGGGTGCCAGGTAGAGTGTGCCTTCTGGTTTGTTAAATAGATCAATAATATAAGTTATTGGAGTGTTATTACACCAGGTTATAGTGCAGTAGCATTGTAAACATGCTCCTATGATGCTGAAGCATCAACTGCAACATGCAATATCTACCGTCGCCACATCATCATCTAGGAGGAGCAGAGTCTGGATGACTGATGGCAGAGGTGGGTTAACCCGTTTAGTTTTCCTTTTCCCTGTAACTCGCCAAAGTAATTTTAACATTAGAAACATCCATTTCTATTCTGTAAAGCATATAATGCTTCAAACTAATTATTTTTTTTCAGGCGTTTTGTTTTCTGAACCAGGATCATCTACCCTCCAGTTGTTTGAATGGATTCTGACAAGAGCGCTGAGATGACCTGTGGAACTACATGAATAAAATTATCTGCAAACATGTGGAAAACGCTTTGGAAACGCTTCCAGAACCTCTTGGGATTATTTCACTATACATGTACAAGCTTTCAAAGACCTACAATTCAGTGATTGAGTTGATTCCCAGCTATCATCGCAACTCCACCCCCTTACAGAGGAACAGAAGACCTCGCCTATTCAGCCATAATAATAATTCCCTTTAATGACCCCCCCTTTCAGAGACATAGACAGGTATGGGGATTGCAGGCAACAAAGAAGCAAATTGACCCCCATTCCTAAAAGACGGACCCCTTCGTCAGGTTCAATTAGCGTGTTTTAAGGCTGTTTTTGATCCACTCCATAAAGCCTCGAACTCAGATCTATTTCTGACATTTTGAATTGAAAAAGCTTCCTGGATCAGAGGCGAAACATCTTCACACTTGGAAACAAAGTCTAATTGATTGTTGTTTAAAGTTTTTTGGAGTTTCTGAATTGCTTTTTTTTTATTTCCATTTACTAAATGTGTTCTTTGTTTGCAACAATAAATGGTACAAAATTCCCCCCATAACTGCAGATTTTGAATATTATTTAATATTTATTTCTAAAAAGAGGAGTTTTTAAGCCTGTATTAAACTCATAGAAAGTTGGAGACATTAAATGCTTGTGCAAAAACTCGTTAGCATGTGAAATAAATGTGAGGCAGGAGGAATCAGGTCGCTCTTTCCAGCGTGGTTAACAAGCGGCATGGCTGCATCCAACAACGCTCCCCGTCATCAGCACAATCAGCAGGGAGTTTTTCCATCGTCAGGAATCCCGGCCTAGATCTGGAGCAGCCAGGCAATCAGACTCGCAGAGAGGATGTGAGAAAAGCACACAAACCCACAGAGCCATGACAACAGACTGCAGCCTCACACTCACAGAAGGAGCATCAAAAACAAAGCTGATGGGTTTGCAGATTTTTATTTTTTCTATTAAACATCTGATCACAATAAATTACAGTCAAATATGTACATGTTGAGCATGAAATCTGAGAGAGCCAGCACCTGGTGTATCATCAGACACCTTCAGCTAATGAATCAAACTGTTTTAACGAGACAAACGTCTGCAGAGCAGAGGACTGAACATGATCTGCAAGTGTGATCGCAGCGTGCCGATTACACAATCAGTCCTGATGTGAGATTCTGCAGAAATGGGTCAAGATGCATCAAGGCACTCTGTGGCCCCCTGGTGGCTGAATGGCACATGACGCTAAAGCAGATTAAAAGGCGTTCTGCAGGATTCTCTGAGTACTTTAACAGGATGATGACGATAAAAGGGAAGCAACATTTTCAGGAAACATCTCTGTTAAAAGCTGATTTTAACAAACGACTCGGAAAAGTCTAAGCTAAGATTTTAACTGGCCGATTAAACTCTGAGGCCTAATTTCCAAATAAAGGCAGATTGGACATTTTTTTCTCCTGATTCTCTTCCATTATGTTGGAATAAATGCCTGAATTTCCTGCTGATGTGAGACTGTGGAGGTATTGCTGCGTAAGAACACCACATTCTTCTCTTCAAGCATCAGCTCACATCAACATAAAGCCCCTGGAACTAGAAGAAGGTATAAAACTGCATTTCATCCAGAATCAAGTGTCCATTAGATGCAAAGTCACGCTCAAAAGAGCATCTATAACAGATATTCCTTCATTATCTGACCGGCGATGACCAGCCGCTGGATCTCACTGGTCCCCTCATAGATCTCGGTGATGCGGGCGTCGCGGTAGTGTCTCTCGGCAGGCATGTCCGTCACGTAACCCATCCCACCCAGAATCTGGATGGCCTGGTTCAGAATGCAAAATAGGATATGGATTTAAAAAGGATTTCAGCTTTTATGAGTCCTTTCTTCTCTATCTTTGCAGTTTTTCTTACCTGATGTGAGCAGAAAGTGGCGGCTTCAGACGCTGCCAGCTTCGCCATGGCCGCTTCCTGCAGGAAAATATGTTCAACCTCATTTCCAAAACTCCAAAGGTGGAATTAAACCTTAAGGCTGATCGTCTACAATCATGTTTCCCCATCAGAAATCAACATATCTATCTCTAAGCCGTAACCATCCTGCCCGCCTGCTGGCAGCCTTCTCTACTGCAGAGGTTTTGGTAAGAAACTTCATTTATGGCGTTACGATATTACCGCACCCCGACATTCTATGAGGGAACTTTATGGATCAAAAGTAGAGTCAAGTCATGCTAAAACCCCAGTCACACTTTAGACCAGCGTTTGCCTGATGTACCAAAAATCTGGCCAAAATGCTGGCATACGTTGGAGAAGTTATGGGAATGTTTTGTTGAAGTTATGAGAACGTTGAAGGAGGTTGAAACACGCTGAAGCACGCGGACATACGGCGAGTACGTACATATGGGGCCATAAGTTATCTGATCGTTGACATACGTTACCTTTGAGTAACGTGCATAACTCCTGCGTAACTTATCTAGAACGCATATGAACGTATCTGACGTGTTCCAGACGAGCGCTGAACGCGTTTCTAACTTCCAGCTAATCTATAATGGCGTATTGGCAGCGTTTTGGTATATAAGCGGGTTCACACACTACAAAAATGAATTTCTTAACCAAGTTAAACTGACTTGAAATAAGAATATTGTTCTTAGAAGTTCAGATATTAGATGTTTTCACTTATTAAGACCCTTTCTTATTAAGATAATTTCACTTATTTTAAGTTATTCTTTCTACAGCACTCTTTCATAGATATTATAACTTATCTTAAGTAGATTTGAGCAAAATCAAGTTATGCATGCAGAAACCAAAACCATTGATTACTGAGACTTTTTTCTTGTTTTAAGTTTTTAGTCTCAAGGTGTGATCTTCTAGCATAACAGGAGGAAACCCTCAGTTCTCCTCCAGACTTCGTCCCCATCATAGGGTGAGCGAAAGGTGAGTTTGATGGATCCTCCCTGCGTTCACGACCGCGACCAACAAACTTCCAAGCAGACATGAAGCTGAATCTGCTGCGACTGCAAACCTTCTTTCTTTCTTTTACTTTTCATTTGTTTATTTATTCTTTTTTTTTTTGGTGGGCAGCAACAGCAGCTAGGTTAATACCGCGATCAAAGACATCTTTTAATGCAGATTTGTGCTCAGACGTGTCAAAAAGCGCCTCTCCTGCTGCTCTAGAGGCGCTGCAGCGTCTTTTGCTGCGCCTTGATCCACATCAACCATAGACTCTGCATGTAAACCTGCTGCTTCAGCTGCTCAAAGCGCGTCTGGTGTGAACGTATCATCAGATAAATGCAAAACCTTTCAGCAAATCCAGCTAACCTGTGCGTCTTAGTGAATGTATTTTTCTTTCAGGTCTTTTTGAATGAGCCGATTGTCTTGTCAGTTAATGACAGTAATCTAGTTTGTAAACATTAAAAATAAAAGCGGTTTCAAACTTTGCTCTGTTCCATATTGTTCTGAGCAGCTGCTTACCTTAGTGAAAGGTTTCTTTCCATCTCGAAGAAGTGCAGCTTTCCAGGTGAGCAGGCGAGCGCTCTCTATCGCCACGGCCATATCTGCCAGTTTAAACTGGACGATGTAAAGAAAGAAAAACAAGACAGATGCTAATAAAGCTTCAGAGATATTTTAATCATTCAGGTTTCAAATCCTTTATATTTGACTCATATCTTCTGACTTCAGGTGCAGATACACTGAATAGGAGTGAACAAAATGGAGGACTCTACCTGGATGGCCTGCAATTTGCCGATGGGCGCTCCAAACGCCGTCCTCTTGTGAGCGTAGTCTACGGCGCAGTCCAGGGAAGCCTGGGCGATTCCAAGAGCCTGGGCTGCGATGCCGATCCGGCCGCTGTCCAGCGTTTGCTGATGGAAAAAAGGTCATTCACTAGACATTAGTGCAGAAAACCTAAACATGATACGAGCCTGTGCTACGTGCTAATACTCAGAGAGATAAACTATTTCAGAAACCAAACCTGATGGGGAGGAGATCAAATGAGGTTTTAGAATAAAGTTTTTAACCATTTAAAGCCGATTGTTCAGCTGCTTCCAGCCACTATCTCTACGGTTCATCTGGACTCTGATGGGAACATCATTTTGTCCCCCTTAGGCCTCCATAGCGGACCATGCTGTGTGCTTTTCTAACTCTACTGGATCCAATTTATAAAATAAAAGCATCAAATAAAGAGAAAGTCGTTATGGCAGCACCTGTTTGTCAAATCAGGTTTAACAATCAGAACGCAGAATACGCTGTTCCTGCTTTTCCAGTATTATTATTATTATATTATTTTCATGAGCATCTGCTCTCTGCCTTCATCAGAAACCCAGTGGGTTCCACCTGCTTCCATTTTAAATCCTCTGCAGAAAGAAAAGCTGCAGCTCAGAGAAACTGAGAAAAGCTGCAATTAACCAGTCTGGTAGAAAACAGAACAATGTAAGGATTCTAGAGAAGTGAGGATGCTAAAAATCACCATAGCGATCTTGAACCCGGCACCGCGGGGGCCCAGCATGTTGCTCAGCGGGATTCTGCAGTCCTCCAGGATGAGGTTAGCGGTGGACGAGGCTCTAATGCCCAGCTTGTCCTCCTTTTTTCCCAGAGAGAGCCCGGGGTGTGGCATGGGGATCAGGAAGGCGCTGATTCCCTGCAGACATGGAGGGAGAAGCAGTCAGAGACAGGAGGACCCCCCCCGTCTCCCCCTCCTCCCGCGGGCCTTACCTTGTGTTTGAGTTTCTTGTCGGTGGTGGCGAACACCACGGTAGCAGAGGCGTCCCAGCTGTTGGTGATCCAGGCCTTGGTTCCGTTCAGCACCCACTCCTCTCCCTCCTGCCGCGCCACGGTGGAGGCGGCGCCCGCATCGCTGCCGTTCCCTGAGAAAATGTTTTTGTTTCTGCTGTTGTTTTAAGTTTTTAACCAAAGTTCAAAGGTTGACCTGCCCCCCCGCCCACACACACACTTTAACCAAATCGAACTAAAATGGTGTCAAACATTCGTGCTGCGAAATGTTTTATTCTGCTGCTTTTGTTTTAAGGCTGTTGAGGAAAGTTCAAACCTTTTTACCTTTAATTTGAAACAGAAGAAGCACAAATAGAAATTTGATTTGAGTAAGGCGGGGGGAGCTGGTTGACCTTTCACCTCTGACTGGAAAAACCATCTAGAATTAAGTAAAAATGTCTTAAATTAAGTGTATTTACTCTTTAGTTGAGTATGTAAATGAGATAGTGTGCCAATGGAAATAGTATTTTTACTCTTAAAATAAGATAATTAGATAATATTTACTTTAAGTAAGACAATGCAATACATTTATTTTAAATGTAAATGTTCTTGTTCCATTGGCAAAATGTCTCTTTTACATCCTCAATCCAAGAACAAATGCATGTATTTTAAGAATTAATGACTTATCCAGATTTGGATTTTTTCCAGTGTGTGAGCTTTAAATATTATCTTTAGAAAGATTGAGGCTCAAACCAAAATTTTTAATTGCACAATTGTTTGCCGCTATTTTTGTCCTATTGGGTGAATGAATTGTGGACTTTGTTAAATAATATAATATAATTGGGCCACAGCGGGGGACTTCACTCATGTCTGATTACAGGAGCTGAAGGATTAAAGCTCAAAGTTTAACCCTGGTTTAGAAAATAAACCTTAAAAAAAAATTAATCTTTGAGCTGCAAAAATGTAAACACTGATGAATAGAAAAAACTAAGTACACCCAATGATTTTAAAAGCATAGTTGGTTTCATAGTTTGTGGCAATACATAAGTTGTGCTGCCATATTAGGAGAGGATTTGGTTAAATAAGTCACTCCTGCAGTGTCATTCTAAGAATTTCCCATCCTGACGAGGGCCAGCGGAGTCTCAGATGAAGCTCTTTGAGGTTTTCTTGTATTTTCTCTGGAAAAGATCAGATCCACTCCAGAAAGTCAGCAAGAACACAAATGACTTTACAGTCTCTGCTGTGATCTGGGGGGAGTGTTGGCCTAGTGGTGCGCAGAGCAGTGCGCTTGTGCTCTGGGAAGGTTAAAAGTACCCGGTTTGATCCCCACCAACGGCCACTCTGGGCTCCTGAGCAAAGACCTTTAACCCCCCACTGCTCCCTGGGCGTCGAACAATGGCAGCCCAGTGCTCCCCAAAGGGATGGATTAAATGCAGAGAGGGAATTTTCGTTGCTCTGTACTCGACAAAGTAATGACAATTGTGACAAAGTGGTTCGGTTTGTGTTCACCGCTTGCTCCTTATTCTTTTGTCTGATTCATAACGCTTAAATTAAACATTTGTTTGCAACTTTGCTTCACTTACTATCCCGGGTTTGTTTCTGTTAGCAATATGTTGCAGCTTCCATCTATTTTTATATGTTTAGGTTAAAGCTTCTACTTCTGGATTATTGGTTGAAATTGTTTATTTTGTTTCAAAGTATATTAATGGTATTTGTTTTCCTTTTTACTCACCATTGTTTGTCACAGTATTTCCTGCTAAAATGGCTGGATGATGTCATTGGTTAACTTCCTGGGTTCTACCATTTAGAGCACATGTGTCAAACTCAAGGCCCGCGGGCCAGATGTGGCCCGCCATGTCATTTTATGCGGCCCGCTAGAACTCCCACAACCGTCATTTTGATGGTTCTGAGACTTTAAAGGGAAAGAACTATATTTAAAATTAAATTTATGTTGCTCATTTTAACTGACTTTTCCTGTTTCTATATTTCCTTCATTTTCACTTAGATTTTTAACAAAATTAAAACGTAAAAAATAAATATGGTTAATTCTACCTCGATCCCCCACAACCGTTATTTTGACGGCTCTATTAGTTGCACTGTAAATTCTTCCACAGTTGATTGACGTTCTGTACAGTTGCCTAGCAACCAACATTCTACCTAGAACTTTTTGGCTAATATGGAAAAAGTGGCGTTCAGAATAAACCTAACAGCGAAACAGGCTTTAGAAATGCTTCAAAGTATTGATGATAGCGATTCGGGCGGAGAGGGAGAGACCCATGAGGAGGACTGGGGAGGAAGCGGCTGTGTGACACCTGTGTGTGTTAGAGCAACAAGCAAGCATATGTTTTCTATGCAACTGTAATTGTCACTTGAATAAGTTATAATAAATAATGAGTTATTTAACATTAAGGAGTAGTTACATTTATTTTACATTACATTTAGTTACATTTATAAGTTACATCTGGCCCTTTAAGGACAGCCATTACGCTGATGTGGCCCTCAGTGAAAATGAGTTTGACACCCCTGATTTAGAGGGTTTGCTTTGGAGTAATGCTTTGTTTTTCTTTAAAGTAACTTTTTGAGTTATCTTCTATCACATTGTTTATTTTGCAGACTGTTTCATTATGTAGATGAGTTTGTAAATTAGATTAACAAAGTATTCTAGTTTCTCTGTTTAGACTTTTTTCTAGCCGTTTAATTGTGGCTTGGTCCACTCAGGTGCAGGTGTGTTGCCAATTGGTTATATAATGGGTGTAATGGGAGATGGTGTCAGAGTGAAAAGTGTAAAAAAAAAAAGACAGAGAAATGTGGAACCAGTGGCTGAAGCTGTTTTTTTTTATCACCATGCTGATCCTCAACCAAACTACTTCCCAACAATAAAGTTGAATTCTATTCTATCGTTTTTGTTCAGTTTGATTCAAAATGCGCCTTAAAGCCCCTCAGAGAATTTCTGGGCAGCAGTGATTGGATCTCTGGGTACCATTGTGCTGCAGACCATCAAACTTTCACAGCAGTAATAAAACAGCTGTGATTGGTCAGCAGCTGCTGGCAGATTCTGTCCCTATTAGCAGACGCATCCAGGATCCGTTCAGTATTTGACCCACAGCTTTTCTGTTTTAACCTAAGCTCTGCTCAATCTAAAGCCACTCTGCTGAATCTGATGCATGTGTGCGTTTAGATTTAAGAGGGTTTTCCAAGTCTGTTTACAAAATTCATGCACTGGAAGCTAAACAGAGTTCCTACAGCATAAGGCAAGTTAAATTCAAGACTTTTTAAGACTTTTTAAGGACCCGCGGGAACCCTGCTAAAGCTGACTTGCAGCCATTTTGCAG
>NW_015151544.1:223954-227345 GCF_000732505.1 Cyprinodon variegatus | reverse complement strand
CAATTAAGGCCTTAGTTTTATTTTGAAGAATTCAATGCCTTTTAAGACTTTTTAAGGACCCGCGGGAACCCTGCTAAAGCTGACTTGCAGCCATTTTGCAGTCAGTCTTAAAATAAAACATATCTTGGTGCCTTTGCAGAGCTGCATCCTTGGTTTTTGTTTGTTTTTGCATTTGATGAACCAGTCTGACGTGGAAAGAGGAGAAGAAACGTTACCTGGTTCACTGAGGGCGAAGCAGCCAACCTTCTCTCCGGTAGTGAACGGGCTGATCCACTGCTTCTTCTGTTCCTCTGAGCCGAACTTCAGAACCGGCCCGATGTAGAGAGACTGATAACCACAGGGACACACAGATCTCAATCCCAGCATCGGATCAGCTCCATCTAACTTGGTCCAAATGGTACCGACAGGTTTGCACCTACATTGTTGACAGAGACCACGACGCCGGTGCTGGCACAGCCTCTGCTTATCTCCTCCATCACCAGACTGTAAGCCAGGTAGTCCATCCCTGCTCCACCCAGCTCCTCTGGGACCTCTATGGCCATCACACCCATCTCCCCCAGCTCCTTTATCTGGACGGGAAAACAACAGACACTGCTAGTTCCTCCTGCTTCACCAATGGATCAGTCAGACCCAATTACTGCCTGTTATCAAACAGCATTTGAAACACTGAATGTTTCATTTTGACCCCAGAGAATAAAAACCTGGATAAATATAAAACACACCGATATGGAGTGAAAGCTTTTTCATTATTGTTTTAAACATCTTTTGTAAAACACAGGTGCAACCGTGCAGTAAACGATGAAACACAAACTCCAAAAGATGCAAGCACAAAAAATAAATGCAACAAAAAAACAAATGCTGCAATCGATAAAATAAAAGAAGCCAAAACCTAAAATTGACAAATGCAAAAAAAAAAGAAGCTGGAGGCAAAAACTAAATGCTGCAATCACAGAAGGTACATGATGCAAATTGTAAAAATAGCAGCAAACTCCCATCATAAGTACTCCAGACTACTAGAGGGAGTCCAACAGAACAAACCAACCCTTCATACAAACAGGAAGTCAAGATTTAATGCAGGGATTTTTTTAAAATAGAAATTTGGAGGCTGAAAGGAGAGAGAGAGATAAAAAAACACAGAGGCATGTCAGGGGTGTGAGTGAAATGGAGTTCTTTCTGTCAGATTGACAGACCGTAGTAGCCATGTTTGCTCAGCCATGTCTTTGTCCAAATACGTCGTCGCCTTTTCCTTTTAGGGCTTTTAGTACAAAATTGCCCAAATTGCCAATGCAGCGCGTTTCTCACTAGTGAGCTTCATATTCCTCTTCTACTCGTTTAGCTTCCGGATAGACAAGTCCAAGTAGCGCCATCTCACTGCGGAGCTGAGTCCCACCTGGTTTTTAGACGTACAGTGTGAGCAGGTAGATCTCATCAGAGCGTCGGGTCGCATAGTGTGAGAACAAACATCATGAGCTGTGATCTTTTAAACCCTGCTGTTTGGTCATACAGTGTGAGCTGTAGCTGCGTGCGACGACTGAAAAAAAATCACACAGTGTCTGCCCAGCTTAAGGAGCCGTAGGTCCTATATCTTCCATCAGTCTGAGGTGGAGAGTGTGATCTCTTCCTCCATCATCTGATGGAATAACAGCATCAGAGCAAATGACTTAAAGAAGCTTAACAAGCCGTTAAAGAAGGTCAACTCCTACAACAACTCCATAAAAAAAGGGGGAAAAATCCCATGATTTACTGCAACATTTGATTTCCGTGCGGGATTAATAAAGTGCTTATGTAACGAATTGTTCTTTAAATATTTTAATGTATAGATTGGGCTGAAGTTTATTTACAATAGCAGCAACAGGCGTCTGCAGCACAGCTGAGCATAGTTAAGGAGCATCTACTGTAAGGTTGATTGGCAGGTGGTCTGAGAGGGGCGTGAAGGAGAAAAACCAACCTTAAACGTGGGGGCGGGAGTGGACTCAGATTTCAGCTTTCAAAAACCTACAATGCAGCTATAGAGTTGATCCCTACCCGCTATCATTTAAATTGAAAAATTTGTCTTGATGGGAAGCGAAACGTCTTCAAACTTGGAAACAAAGTCCAGTGGATTGGTTTTAACTTTTTTGGAATTAGCCTTAAAATCGACGTCTAAATGATGTCAGACCCGCTGCGAAACAGACCGCTACAGAAGACCCTTCCTGCCACAGATATTAACATCTACAGCAACTCCATGAAAAAGAAAAAAAAACATAAAAGCTAAGGTATTTCCTTTTCTTTTGGGATCAATAAAGTCGTTTTTAACGACATTTTTTCACTGAAAACTAAAAAAAATCTTGAGATTTGAGCAAATGTTCAGCTTCCACCTCATGGATGAAACTACACAATATCCATCTGTTAGAAGGCCTAGTCCAGGGGTCGGCAACCCAAACTGCTCTAAGAGACATACTGGACCAAAAAAACAAAAAATAAATCTGTCTAGAGCCGCAAAAATGTAAAAGTCTCATACATGCCTCTTATGGAAACACGGGCCTTACGTGTATTATCCCACTATAGAAAATGACTATGTGGGCTTAAATATATAATAAGCATTCATGATTAAATCTTTATCCTCGAGCAAATGTCACATAGCAGCGTGAGGTGAGGGACGAGCAGTGAGCGATCTCACCGCGCTGCTTCACCGCCCTTCACCGCGGTTTAAGTTTTGTTGCATTGATGAAATTATAGAAACAGGATCAAGGAATCTTTCTATGGTGGACGTGTTTCTGTTGGGAGGATCTGATTGAGTCATGAGGAACCAAGCAAGAACTGAGATCCATCAGAGCAGAGCTCTCTAACCCTGAAATCCCCCATCCCAGCGTTATTTGGTGATTTATATTTTTAGGATTTGGGGAAAAAATGGAAGAAAGTTCCCATCCCTGCATCAGAGCGCTACCTGTTTGATCTGTGGACAGTTTTCCATCCTTGCAACAAAACTAGCAGCAGTAGTGGAGTTTGGAGATGTGATCCACTTCTTAAATCTACATTTGCTCTCCTCTAATTTATCCAGAAGTTCTGCAAACACCATTTTTCTCTCCCTCCCAGCTTGGTTGTTGGCTGCATATTTAGCTTACCTTCCCTGGAAATGCCTTTCCAAATTTTTATTTTTATTTTTTGCCAACCTCTCATTACCAAGCAAAAATGCAGGCAATCCTTCCGCATTGATAATGAAAGAAAATGATTCGGTCCATCCTTTGAATCCTCTTTTCTCATCAGCCATCTTCCTTTTATCCCCTTTGGGATCAATGGTCTGAGACACTCCAGCAGCCTGGCACTGCGCAGCGCTGGTTGCAAGTTATGACCACTGATCTCTACGGCTATGGCGCAAATTATTGTTTAAATTTATTTATTATACAAATGT
>NW_015151544.1:207392-223729 GCF_000732505.1 Cyprinodon variegatus | reverse complement strand
TGCTCTGGGAATATAAGTACAAGCCACACTTTTCAGATGTAGAAACACAGCTATTTGATTTCTACTTCAAAATTACAGTTTGTACTGATACGTCCCAATAGAACACCCTGAAGTTTGGATTCACAAGGAATAAAAAAACTCATATGAAAAGTGTGAAGGCGTACGAATAACTTTCTATGGCAATAATGGTTAAAAAGACATTTTTTCATCCACATTCAGGGAATTTTAGGATGTAAAGAAACAGATTAAAGTTGAATTGATTCAGAAACATCCATATGGACTGAATTTTGTTTCAAAAACGTTTCTTTTTTTTTTACTTTTTTGGATTGAGTATGAACTGGATGGCTGAGAATAAACAGTTTGGCATCGATGTTGAGAAGGAGCACCATATTCCACCCTGATCTACTGAAGATCCTCTAACAGGGTTTCTGATCCGCTGTTCTGTCAGATGAGCATACCCGATGAGACCAGCATACCCATAGTCAATAATCGTTTATCCCTTTAGTTTATCCACGTTTGTATTAAAAATAAACTTTAAACTACCTCAACGGGCGTGTATCCGTTTAGCCATGTACGAGAAAACTATTTGAGTACTTAATATTTGGTCTTTTTTGAAGCGTATGGTGATCTGACCTTAAATAGTTTTTTTTGCACGTGACTAAAGGGATACACGCTCGTTGAGGTAGTTTAAAGTTTATTTTTCATACAGAACTAAAGGACTAAACTCAAATCGTGCATATTGACTATGGGTATGCTGGTCTGACAGAACGCCAGGCCTCATGACTCCTTAATCATTAACAGTTCCTGCTGCCATGCAGCTGTGTGGGTGTGTTGGTACCTGTTTAGCAGGGTAAACATGCTCCTTATCAAGTCTGCCAGCGATCGGGGCCAGTTCCCTGTCTGCGTAGTCTCTGCAGGTCTGTCTCAGTAGCTGATGCGTCTCTGGCAGCTCGGCCAGCTGAGACAGACTCCGGCAGCCTTTGAGACACAAACCTAGAACTGAGGAAGAAAGAAAACATACAGATATCAATGAAAGCCCCTCCATCGGCTGCTTTAGTCCTCATCGACGAAGAAGTCACCGATATTAATCTGACTCAGCCGTTTGTTCTACTGTCTCATATGCTGGTGAGGATCCTAAGTCATCCAGGTCAGAGTCATTCCAAAAAACAATCCACTGGACTTTGTTTCCAAGTTTGAAGACATTTCTCTTCCCATCCAGGGAGCTTTTTCAATTAAAAATGTCAGAAATAGGATTGAGTTCCAGGGAATATAGAGTGGACCAAAACAAAGCCTTGTTTTTGTAGAAAACATGCCAATTGAAACGGACGAACGGGTCCACCCCTTTGGAATGGGGGTCATTTGGCCTCTTTGTCAACCTGCAAAGCCCCATACCTGTCTATGTTTTTGAAATGGGGTCATTTAACGGTCGTTTCAAGGCTAAATCTGGTCGTTCCATCATAGCCCAATTTTTAACAAGTATTTCTGGACTAAATCAAGCCGTCTGTTTTTCTCACACTTTAGTCCAATAATAGATTTAAAAAATACCTGTCAACCAAATGTAGACGATGTTCGGACACATTTTTAATGTCTTTTCAAGCAGTTTTGAAGACATTTCGCATCCCATCCAGGAAGCTTTTTCAATTCAAAATGTCAGGAATAGCGTTGAGTTAGAGGCTTTATACTGTTAGGCTAATTATCATTGATGATGTGTGTTTATTACACCTTAATATTAGCAGTTCCTTGGTCAGGTTTCATTCTGTACGTGGCAAATATTTGGGAATAGAATGAGAGCGGTTTCCTTCAGCTAAGAACGAAGTGTAATATTTTGATAAGGCTAAAGTCATGGATGTCTAATCATCTGCTAACGTGTATGATGTAAAATATGATGATGTGGCAGACTAAAGATGTATAAAATGCCTTTTTAACTGTTAATCTGGGCCACTTCCTGAGAGGTGAGCAGCTGCCTTCTGTAACTCTAGGCAATTTCTCTTATCCGAGTAAGATAACAATTTCTATCAGAATCTGTTGTCATGTCTCCTGGTTATTTAATACATTTATGTGATAAAGTGTTATTTAAAGAGTTTCTCCATAGTGATCTCTTTTCAGGAAAAAGAACCGGAGAGATAGAGCATCAAGGTGCAGACAGTGACCCAACAAAGGCTTGTTTTTTTTTTTGTTTTTTTTGTTTTTAGAAAACATGCATGTTGAAACGGACAAACGGGTCCACCCCTTCCGAATGGGGTTAATTTGGCTTCCAAAGGGGTGGACCCGTTTGTCCGTTTCAACATGCATGTTTTCTAAACAAAAACAAGGCTTTGTTGGGCTACCGTATAAAACCTTGAACTTATTCCTGACAGTAGGAAGCGAAACGTCTTCAAAGAGGTTGTAAACACTCACATCATTGACTTTATAAATCACATCATTATGTTTAAATATTGCGACATTTGGTTGAAAGGTGAAAGGAAATAATTTTCAGATTTATTATTGGACTAAAGAGGGACTAAAATCAGACCCACTTAATTTAGTCCAGAAATACTTGTTATAAATTGGGCTATGACGGAACGACAAGATTTAGACTTAAAATGACCTTTTAATGACCCTATTTCAGAGACATAGACAGGTATGGGGCTTTGCAGGCTGACAAAGAAGCCAAACGACCCCCATCCTTGTTCAATTCACAATGTCAGACATAGCGTTGAGTTCAAGGCTTTATCCAGTAGCCCCACAAAGCCTTGTTTCTGTTTAGAAAAGATGCCAATTGAAACAGACGAACGGGTCCACCCCTTTGGAATGGGGGTGGTTTGGCTTCTTTGTTCGCCTGCAATGCACCATACCTGTCTATGTCTCTGAAAGGGGGGTCATTTAACGGTTGTTTTAAGGCTAAATCTGGTCGTTCCGTCATAGCCTCCTTTAGAAAAGGGGTCATTTGGCTTCCGGGGGGGGGGCGTTCATCTGTTTCAATTTGCATGTTTTCTAAACAAAACAAGGCTTTGTTGGGCTCCTGTATAAAGCCTTAAACTCAACGCTATTCCTGACATTTTGAATTGAAAAAGCTTCATGGATGGGAAGCGAAATGTCTTTAAACTTAGAAACAAAGTTTTGTTTTTGTAACTTTTGTGGAAGTTCTACTGTCTCATTCAGCAGCTGGGAAAGATGATAATGTGTTCATGGCAAATGTAAAAATCTAAAACTCACCAGAGCAGGAATGCCGTTTATTCCTAGTCAGCTTTGGCTACAATTTGAAGCAATTAACAAAAATAATGTTAAGTTTGAAAACAGGAGAAATCTAGGTAAATAGATCAAAGCTCTACTGCTGTTAAAACCAAACCGACCAGCAGCCGGGTCCTTGAACGCACCAGCAGCTAACCAGCTCGAGCTCGGCTAATTAGGTGAAAGGTCGTTTCCAACATCAGTCACCTTCATCTAACTAATAACTATTCTGAATCAAACGTCTCGGCGGGAGAATTCAGAGCTATATTATTAACCAAATCACGTCTGAGGCGGAACCTGTTTTAAATGACGGAGCTAATTTTAAAGCTAACTTAGCTAACAAGTTCAAAGCCAGCTAACCGATGTGCTAATGAGCTTGTTTCAATCCCACTGAGAGGCAGACACCAGAGGGTCTATCAGAGGAATGTTTCCTATAATGTGTTTAATAAGACAGGTTGGAAAAGGTTAGGTAACCTGCGGTGTGGGCAGACAGCAGCCTATCATTCAGCAGCCGCACCGTTAAACGGCTAACCTCCCTCTGTCAATCACTCGCTGCTTATTTTAAAGTTCCGCATTCATCCCCTGTGGGCCTCCTGCTCAGAAACTCACCTTTTCTAGCTTTAAAAAGAGCAGACATTGTGTCTTCTTCACCGCACAATCCCCAATAGAAAGTTTATGAAATGCCGTGCTGCCTTCAGGCTCTGTTGTTTTAATCATTGACAAGTTGGCTACCGAAGCTTTGTGAGTTGACTCGGTGCTGTTTATATTAATACTTTGGCGTGTATTTTGAAAAATGCTTTCAAATTTATAATTTTATTTTTATCATTTTAGATTTTGATCTCTTGGAGCAATATAAGCAGTCGATATAAAGATTTTAAGAATCCCGAGCACACCTGAAGAGGACAGAGGACGTATATGGACCACGTGACGTATTGCTGCATTCACTGCAGCTCGTAAACAGCACATCCAAAGTGAAAAGCAAATGAACAAGAAGACCAAACCTAAATATTTATTTTCTATAGAGGGGATTCATTTTTCTGTATCTGTACTCTTCCTGTTAGATCTCAGTGCTGAGTTTGATACAGTCCATCATGACATCTTTTAAGATATATTTGAAATGTTTGTAGGAATTAAGGGAACAACACTAGGCTGGTTTAAATCTTATTTATCTGACAGATTTCAGTTTGTTCATGTGAATATTGAATCCTCCTCATGCTCTAGGGTTACCTGTGGAGTACCACAGGGATCAGTGCTAGGACCAATTCTCTTCTTTTATGTATCCATTCATCTTCCGTCACAATTATCCCTGCTGCGGTAGCGAGGGGTGCTGGAGCCTATCTCCATCTGTCAATGGGCAACAGGCGGGGCACACCCTGGACAAGTCGCCAGGCAACACAGAGACAAACACCATAATCAACCATTCACGCACACACTCACACCTAAGGAGAATTTAGAAAACCCAATTAACCTAACATTCATGTTTTTGGACTGTGGGAGGAAGCTCGAGTACCCGGAGAGAACCCAGGCATGCTCAGGGAGAATATTCATACTCAATGCAGAAAGACCCCGGGCTGGGAATCGAACCCGGAACCATATGCGTAAAATATATTCTGTCTCCTTGAACCCCAGTCAGCCTCAGCTGATGGCCGCTCACACTGAGCCTGGTTCTGCAGGAGGTTTCTTCCTGTTAAAAGGGAGTTTTTCCTCTCCACTGTCGCTACAAGCATGCTTAGTGTGAGGGATTGCCTTCAAGTCAATGAGTTGATGCAATCAACTGGTTTTCCTTAGATAGAAAACTTTGAATGAACTGTAAAGTGCCTTGAGATTAAGTGTTTTTTTGGCTTTATATAAATAAACTGAATTAAATTGATATTTCAAAATGTTTAAGAAATGAACCCATCCTGTCAAAGATTCCTTACTGATTTTATTCAGATGATCTTAGTCTGATTTAAAATTAGTTTGATCAGTTATACAATTTTAGAGTGACAAAATATGTAAGAAAAGAAATCGTGTGGGGGGCATTCACGTCACTTTACATAAATGTAATGTAAACATAAAATTGACGGCAGAATGAAAATGTAATTTTGAACAAAGTATCCTTTTTTCAATGCATCAACAATCTTGTTGATTCCAAAGCAACTCTGCATGATGTAGCTTTATTTATAGAAAAAAGTGAACCATTATTGAAAAAAAAAATCATCAAAGAAATCCTTTGGAATTATTTATAAAATATGCTGAATAAAAATTAAATAAGTAAAATAAGAAAGCAGCTATTAACGCAGTTCAATTAGAGGTGTCCTAAATCATCTTTATGCCTGTTCTTTTTCTTTTATCTTAATCTCTCTCTATATGCCCTTGTATGATTGTCATTACCTGATTCATATATCCCAAAATATATATATTTTAACAACAAAAAAGTATTTTTTGTGAAATAAAAAAAATGTATTCAGCCATAGAGGGATCGATTTTTCACGTTTATTTTTTAGCACCATAAAAAGTCACTTAAGGATGTCCAGTGTGTCGCTCTCAATCTCACTTTCCTTTAGGATGGAGCAACAGTGGTAGAGGTCGAGGAAAGGACCAGAGAATTGGAGTAAGAAGAGGTTTGGAGAAATAAAATGCTGAGAGAGCTACAGCATCACCAGATGATCAGCAGGCGGGTTTCACTTGCTGGCAGAGGTGAAGGTGAAGCATCCTCTCTGGTGGAACTGCATGTCCCTGATACGGCGCACCGACTGGATCTGGGGCTGGAAGGCGCAGAAGTCGTTGTAGTGTCTGTAGTCACCGCACTCAAACAGGTACTGGTAGCCTCTGTATCCGGGGTACTGGTAACCCACCCAGCTGAGAGAAGAAGGCAGAGGATCACAGGAGTTATGTGTTTGCAGTGAGCAGGTCTACATAGACTTTAATGTGAACCAGCAGCAGAGGATCCTGTTTTAGAGATCTTGTAACAAGAAGTGAGGTTTGCTGCTGTCCAGAAAGTCCTATTTAGTCTCTAATGAGAATCTAACAAGGTCAACTTGTAACTGTAGAGCTACTTCCATTATTAATCTGCAGGCTCAATTGAAAGGTCAGAGGTTATTGAAATGGCTCTGCCTCATCTTCAGGTAGTTTCTATGTAGTGTTTTTATCTAAGAGCAGTAAGATGAGCTTCTACCTATTTGCTAGAAAATCCTTTCAGTCGTTTATTGTTCTGTAAAACAATAAATGACATATTCTGATGTGGGAGCTGGTTCCGAGCTCGTCTGCCTGGCTGAGTGTTTCCTGGACGGGGCTGCCTTTTATAGTTGCTTTCTGCTTCTGTCTCCTTGAACCCCAGTCGGTCTCAGCAGATGGCCGCTCACACTGAGCCTGGTTCTGCTGGAGGTTTATTCCTGTTAAAAGGGAGTTTTTCCTCTCCACTGTCGCTACAAGCATACTTAGTGTGAGGGATTGCCTTTGAGTCAATGAGTCGATGCGATTAACTGGTTTTCCTTAGATAGAAAACTTTGAATGAATCTGACTGAATGATCTGGAGAACTGTAAAGTGCCTTGAGATGACATGTTATAAATTGGCGCTTTAGAAATAAACTGAATTGAATTAAGATGATCTACTTTGAGGCTGCAGGGTTTGGGAGGCTGGATTTCGGGTCTTGGTGGCATTTCTTTGAACATTAGATATGAACGACTCTCTTTAGGGGCTCCAAGGACATCCTAATGGCATCTTAGGACAATAGATTATGAGCTTCGTTACAACACTCAGTTCTTTTAGGAAGAGTTTAAGATATTTCAATAAAAACATACTTTCAGAGCATTTCTTTCTTTAAGGGTTAATATTAAAAATTTCACATGGATGTAAACAGTCTATAGATGCCATAGTTGCCTTTAAGCAGAGGTTTCAACTAACAAAGTACAAATACTTTGTTACATTTCTTAAGTAGACATTTTGGCTATTTGATAAAATTAAGTTGAGTAATTATTGTTTTAAACAACTTTTATTCCTTACGCTTTAAAAATAGACTTCTTAGTTTTGCTTCATTTAAGCTTATTTTCTTTATGGTCCGTTGGTATTTAAAAAAAAAAAATAAAAACCATCAAAATAAATGGTTTTATCCAGAAAATAATTTTTTAGTGGTTGGACTCGGTGCTGCCCCAACTTGTTGTTCACTGCATACCAAAATAAATAGTTTTTCAAGGTGATGCAAAGTTAAATCTGACACTATTACCATTAGTTATAAAATTAAAAAACTTAAGTCTAAGGTAATTATCATCCAGAATTGTAGAAAAATGTTCCTTTAGTTGGCTAGTGCAGTAAAGCTTCAGTCATTAACATTTTTTTCCTGCATTACCTTTACTTTTATGCTTTAAGTAATTTTAAAATGGTACATTTACACTTTTACTGGAGTAAAAAGCTGAAATTAATTTTCTAACTTCTACAAACGTGTTTTTAAACAGCAGGATTTATACTCCTACTTGAGTAATAAAAATGTATACATCTCTGCTTAACATACATAAGAGTTTGTAGTTATAATGTAACCAAATGTAAATAATAATAATAATAAAAAAAACCTCCTTCATGGCAGCATGCACGCAAATCAAATCATGCAAAAGGTTCAGAAGTAAAGGTGGCATAATAAACATTAATACTCCTCTGCCTTTAAAAAGTTTCTGGATGTTAAGTAGAGGTTTAAAGTTCCCTTAAAGAGTTTAAATGGGATATTTAAAAGCTCTCCAAGGTTTCTACAAACTGAGTAACAGTAAAGCTGTCCTGAAAATGCATCTGCTCTGATCTCCAGCTGCAGCTGAAGTAGGAGTGTCTACTCACGCTCCTCCTGGCACCCTCACGCTGCCCACTCTGTCACAGAAGCCATGCGCCCAGAGGGTAGGGACGTCGTCCTCCTGAATCTCCATCTTGTTCCCCTTGAAGTCAGAGAGCTCGAAGAGGCAGATCTTGTGCTCCAGGCTGTCCTGCAGAGAGGAAACCCGAAACACAGAGAGAGGATCTCAGGACTGCAGGATTTCTTCCTGCCGCTCTGTTAGGGACTCAACAGATGGCAGCACTGCACCAGTTTGGAGCCTGAGGGACCAGGCTGGAGCTTCATACACTTTCTTCAGTACCAATGATCCAACTACTGCTTTAGATAACACCGAAATGGAGGAAATGATTAAAATTTAAATGTATAGTAAAGCTCCAATTTAAACCTTACAAGTTTTCATGAATTTTGATTCTTATTGTAAAGCTTTACTTCATTCAACAGCTAACATAAGGACAGCCATTAGCCCAGAAACATGTGCTAAAAACAGAACTTTGTCTAATTTATAAGTCATGATGTATGAAAAAAAAAAAAAAAAGTTGTTGAAAGTCAGACTTTGTTTATGGGGCGGAATGCCGTCCAAATTTATCCTAAATAAAAACGCTGAAAGGCCAGCCTTTGTTCAGCCAGTCTGATGTGGTCACGGCTCTGCTCTATAAAAAGAGACTTTGAAAGCAGAGCTTTGTTTGGCTCTAGTTGAACCTGTTTAGGTTTCAACCACCCTAAGACATCAATGGAAGAAGGAATCTTTTCAGCACTGACAGCTGTCCTTTCTCAGCCTCCTAATGGAGGGGCGTCAGCACTAACAGCAGCACAGTTTACCATGCGGATGGGCCTGAGGGACATGAGGCAGTCGCTGCGGTAGGACATGCTCCAGGTATCCCAGCGAGGATACTCTCCCTTCTCCAGGATGAACATCTCGCCACGGAAGTTGGTCTGCTCGAAGGCAACGAAGCTAGAGCGGAGGGGTGGGCGGGGAGGGGAGGGCAGAGGGGAGAGGGGGGAGAAAGTAACACACGTGAAGGAGGGAGGGTGGATACGCTGGTGAAGATTCTCAGTCATCCAGGTCATAGTGATTCCAAAAGTTAAAAAACAATTCACTGGCGTTTGTTTCCAAGTTTGAAGACCATAACAACCCAGTCGGCCTCAACACTGAGCCTGGTTCTGCTGGAGTTTTCTTCCTGTTAAAACTGAGTTTTTCCTCTCCACTGTCGCTACAAGCATCCTTAATGTGAGGGATTGCCCTTATAGTCAATGAGTCGATGCAATCAACTAGTTTTCCTTAGATAGAAAACTTTGAATAAATCTGACTAGATGATTTGGTGAACTGTAAAGTGCCTTGAAATGACTTGTGTTGTGAATTGGCAATATAGAAATAAACTGATTTGAATTGAACCAGGATTTATTGTTCCACTCTATAAAGCTTGGAACTCAACGCCATTCCAGACATTTTGAACTGAAAAAGCTTCCTGGATGGGAAGCGAAACGTCTTCAAACGTGGAAAACAAATTCCAGCAGATTGTTTTTTTAATTTTTTAGGAATGAGGGTGGATCGCTTCAGATATAACGTGTCTGCGTGTGAACTTACGGGCCGCTCTCCACAATCAGACTGCGCACTCTGTCCATGCCACGGTCACACACGTTCATGCACTCGTCCATGACCTCCATCATCCTGCCCTGGAAGTTCTCCTGGTCGAACAGCAGGATCTGCACATTAAACAAACAGGCAGATGCTGATCATGTCACCTTTTCAGCATAACCCGGAAGCCGTTAAAGCATGGAAGGAATACAAGAATAAAAACATGACTATAAAGAATAAGAAACGTGCCTTCTGTTTCCTAAAACTGTATGAATAGAATTGTAGAATTCGCCTTTTATCGTCATAACACTGTCACAAGTACAAAGGAATGAAATTCACTCTGTGCATTTAAGCCATTCCTTTGGGGAGCAGTGTGGGGTTAAGGGTCTTGCTCAGGGACCCAGAGTGGCAGTCCGTGGGAGTGGGGCTTGAACTCGGCCGCCACTCCCACAGTTTGATCCAGTTTGATTTCTAATTCAAACTATTCGAGCCTCTGAACTCTCCCTATTTAATGTTTTCAGTAACAGTGAACTATTTCACATCACTAAGCTTCTTAACTAAGTGACTTAAACAAAACATTTTTACAATGATAAACTTAAGAAAATTGTTGCTTTAATCATCTTTAAACCAGTAAATTCATTTCCCCTCTCAGGGATCATCTCTGTGCAAAATGCTGCTTTAAAAACAACCTTTTTTTTTTATTGTCCACTAAAATGAAAACTAAATAACATTTGTATTCTAAGCTCAGAAAATTAAATTAAAATTCTAAAACCGCCATACTTCTAAGCCTTTGAACACATTTCATCTACTTAATCTGCTTACTATGCAACCTTTACCTTTTTTTTTTTAGTTTAGGTCCTTCAGAAGCCCCACTGATCTACAGAAGCTTAAAAGAACAGGTTGGTGCTGATGTGACTCACTCTGTAGGATCCCATGCCAGGCTCCCCGGTCTTGGTGGGCTTGCTGGTGGCAGCTGGAGCTGGGGCTCCCTTGTCCTTGGTATCAGCGCTCTGGCTGGAGGCGGACTTGGCGGTCTGAGACATGGCGAGGGGCTTCAGTAGAGTCTGATGGAGGAAAACCAGGGAATGGGGGAGTCAGAAATAGAGGTGTACGCAGATGCATTTGCAGATGTGTTGATGTGAAATAAAGGGAGGAAAGTGCTTTGTTGGGATTCATTGTTTATGCGTTGGATGCTGCACTTCTATTCAGGCCTTTTTCCTCGACTGAGATGGGGTGGGGGGGGGGGGGAGAAGTGGGGTGTGCAGCTCTGATGCTCAGCTGTGTATGTCTGCGTCTGTGTATCCTTACCTGCGTTAGTACAGCTTGCAGTGGCGTGTGAAGGAGGCTGGCTCGTGCTGGTCCAGTCAGAGCTAGAGCCAAGCTTTTTATACCCTGGCAAAGGCCAAACGTAAAGGCTCTCAGCACAATAGAAAGCCTCGCGTCATCACAGTTGGCCTGGTTCAAAGCCGGCTAGCCTGGAAACGCTGTCGGCCCCCTCTGGCCTGCCTGTAAGCATTTCACTGTCAAAGGATAGCACTGACCCAAGCAGTTTTACTCCGTGTCGGGCTGCTGGGCCTGTGAGCTGTAGCTACATGTAGACATGAGGAATGCAACGATCCAGAGCGTACAAAGAGATAATCACCTCCACGGCTAACAACAGAGCACTAAATTCAATAACTTAACCCGAGAACAAAGACAGCATGTTTAAAATCATCATCCTTCAGCTCTGAAGACTAAAATAGAACATAACATGCAGAAATATGCAACTAGACATATTCCTCAGAATAAAATCATCTAATTTAAGTAGATCTATAGAGTATTTATAGAGTATTACCAGTTTTAAAACCTTAAAGGTTTTTAAGTCATCAAAGGTAAATAATATAATAACTGTAGAAGTGATTATCCTGCTGCCTTGCATGTGTTGTCTGTTATTTCCACTGGTTTGATTTTAGAATTGCTCCTTTTTGTCTTATTCATCTCCATCAGTAAGTTTTATATTCATTTTTCAGCAGTAATGCTTTCGCAGTTCTCATTTCTTGCCTCTGTGGTCTTTAGTGTTTGACACATCGCTGTTTTTAGGGAAAAAGTGGCACTGTTTTGTTGTGCCAATTTGTACACTGAATTGCAAAGGGGGATGTTTCATAACTGCTCTCATACCAGATGCCGTCCTGGTGGGTTAAGTGAGCACGCCTAAACGCTTCAGTTTTATTTAGCTTTCCTTATGTGAAGATTTTTTTCTGTCGTTCTCCTTTATGTAGACATGCTGCAGGTCATTTCCCCACTTTCCCTTTTCTGTCCTTTGATATTGTGTAAGTATTGGACCCATCTTTATCTTATCTTTAGAATTTTCTCATTACGTCTAATAAATAATAGCCACCAGCAGGAAGTTACTTTGGTTTCCTCAAAGGAAACCAGATTGCATAACACTGAACAGTCTCAAATGGAGATCAGACCTAATCGAAAGAAAATAGGCCGTAATATAAAAGTTATCTAAGATAATATGCTATAAACTAATATTAAATGTCATATTATGATTCATTTTATGATGTCTATGATTTCTAAAGGCACTTAACTGCCAAGCAGGAGTAAACCAGTGAAGTACATGGGGACCAAGAGATTTGTTTATGGATGCAAAATGGATTAAAGGAAGACACAGAATGGGAGCCTGTGTGTTTAAAGGGGAAAACGGACTTGGAGCAAATCCAATAGCTCATATTTCTCTAAACCTACAACACTGTGTTCCATCCAGCATCACAGTTCAGTGATTAGGAAATAGCAGCTGTATAGCAGAAGGCCAAAATTTGTTGATGAAAAATAAGTTGTGATCTGTCATTAAAAACATTCTGGCTACAAATGAATTGCCCCCTTTTGTTGATTCTTTGAAATAATGGTTGTTGCTGATCATTTGGATATGTCAGTTGGATTACATCTGGATTATGTCACCTCTGCAGAAATGTTTTTTTTTTTTTTTTTTTTTGGTAAACTGGATTAAAATGTATTTGATACATGCAGATTAGGTGGAAACTAATCCTACAGTATAATCTGTGTGAATCCTTAATCATTCTATGATAGCTGATGCTGGGAGTCCAACTAATGACAGGCTTGCTGGTCTTAGACTGATGTTGTTTTATACTAAATGTTTGAATAAAGGTTAAAAATATACATATTCTTTCATTTTGTTTTTATCAAGGGTTTACTTAATTTAGTCAATTGAAATTTCTAAAACACAAAGATGTATATCTAGTTTTCCAAATTCAGCTGTTGTGTATGTATTTAGGTAGAAATTACACATAGATTTAGTATTATTTGTGAACATGAACTGAAAAATGTTTTGTTTGTCAAGATAATAAATGTGGACATATTTAGAATTGATGTAAAAAAAATATGAAAATAATATTTTAAATAATCTGATTTATCCTAAAAAGATTGATTTGAAGTGAATCTTTTTCAATTACAGAAGTATTAATGTTCAGTCCTGTATTCAGACTATAGATCTTCTTTCCTACCAAGTGTTCACTCAGTTTTATATAAACACATCATTCCATGAGGCAATAGGATAAAAATAATTTAAAACAAATATTTGACAGCCTTTTAAAACCAATGTGTGAATGAATGTATTGTCCATATGAAGCTACTTAAACCCAAGTTTGCATGGATGACTAGGCTACTGAAAACTTACTGCTGCCTTTTTATGGTCATTTATATCTACCAGATTGGGGGCTCATCCAGGATTCCAATATATTAGCCATTGAGGCCTGTAAGAGAAAACCATGTGTTGTTGTACCAGGTGTCCAAAGACCACTCTCACAGTATGGTAATCCAGTTTGGATAAGTGATGGATTGTTGACTTACTGCAAAGGGAAGCAAAGGGTGTTATGGGGTTAAGATACCTTTTCAATACATTTATTTCATAAAACCCCTGTCAAACTGCCCCAGTTCCCCTCTCTAAGCTGCATCTGACCATTTATAATTTGCCTGCTGACCCTGCAGTGCCTAGCTCAGATAAACACGTACAGAGAGGAAACCAGTAGAGGCATGATGTGGGAATGCTCCAAGTCAACATAAAGCAGCATGTTTAAAATTTGCTTCGGGTAAAGTCACATTCTAAAGGGTAAAACACATCATGTGATTCGGACTTTATCCTACTCTATTTTAAGCATTGCCCATTCTGATGAAAACACCCATTGAAGAGCTTCAGTGTCTTGATATGTACAATATGCGTTAAATTTAAGAACCGATGTGTATCATATAGCACTTTGCATCGGTTGCATTTTTGCCTTATATGCCTTAGGCAGCAAGTTGCACAGAGGAACTCCCATCAAAAAATCAAATCCTCAAGCCAAAAGGATGAGTAGCTCTTTAACAGTATCATTGCTCTTTTGCACCAAAAGGGCTTTGGTTCAAATCTTGGCTATTCTTTCAGCATGTAGTTTGCATGTTCTTCCTATGCATATGCTGGTTCTTCTCCAGGTACTAGGGTTTTGTCATAAGTGGTGCATGACTATTTTATGCATCTCTTTGCCATCCTGAGGTGGACCTGCCTCTCGCCCAGCAACCGCTGCAGATAGGCACCAGCCTAAATAGTGCCACCTTTATTTCTGAACCCTTTGCATGATTTGATTTGCATGCATGCTGCTATGAAGGATGTTTTTTTTATTATTATTATTTACATTTGGTTACATTATAACTACACATTCTAATGTATGTTCAACAGAGGTGTATGAATGTTTATTACTCAAGTAGGAGTATATATCCTACTGTTTAAAAAGACTTTTGTAGAAGTTAGAGAATAAACTTTAAAAGTTAAAAGTTGCATAAAAAATAATAACTCTAGTAAAGTATAGATATCCAAAGTTTCCACTTAAGTGACATAATTAAGTATTTGTACTTTGTTACTTGACACCTCTGATGTTGAAGGCATAGGCCGACCCAAAGTAGTTTGAAAGTAGATGATAAATAATTATTAGCTTATTTGAGAAAGAAGTTTTTGGGTTAGGTCTGTTCCCACTATTCTCAGCAAGATAACCTTTGTGAGATACAGTACTGGATGGGGCCTTTCAGGCTTTACAGGATGCACTACCTTGGTTCGGTCCTTCGTAGCTCTGATATGGTCCTTAGTGACCTTTCAAGGGTACAGCTGGAGTAGAAAATAAATCACCTTCATGACAATATCCTCCTTTCAAAACACTTTATTCTGAAAGTCTGTTATCATAAACCTAGCATTACTGTATGTAAACCCTTCACTCTTGTCCCATGATCTGCACTGAAACTTTACCCATTGACTTTTAATCCATAAGATCAATCTACAAATGACTCTTAGCAGAGCTCTTTTTTTTTTCCTTGTTTTTTTTTTTTCTAGAGTTTTCCTGTCATTACATTGTCACAAGTACAGAGCCACAAAATTTACTCTCTGCATTTAACCCCTCTCGTTGGGAAGCAGTGGGCTGCCATTCTGGAGCACCCGGGGAGCAGTTTGGGGGTTAAGGGTTTTGCTCAGGGACCCAGAGTGCCAGTCCGTGGGAGCAGGGCTGGACTCAGAACCTCAGGGATCCAAGCGCAATGCCCTAACCATGAGGCTGCCACTCCCCAAAGCAGGATCACTACGCCCCAGCTGGGATACAAACCCAGGCTTCCTGTTTGCAGGAAGCGTGTCCGAGCTACCAGGTAACCTATTTCAGGCCGTTGTTGTTAATTCCACACTTCCTTTTTCTGCTTTACCCTAACTGTGCACAGGGTTTAACCTAAAGTCAATTGAACTGAATTTGCTTCTCTAACAAGTGAAAGTCATCAATTATGCTCACACCCTTTGATGACATTTGCATTGAACTGGCTATTGAACATTAAACTGCACGTTCAGTCATGGGGAGAGTCGTACCTCCTGAGAACCAATGTCCTTTCTTTCTTTCCCTTGGTTTCAACCAGTGTTTTTGATTTAGCAAAAAAAGCCTGCCAAGGCTGGACTTGGTTAATACTGAAGGAGGAGGAGTTTTGGCTTTACAGATCCAGATTTAATGATTTTATTAAGACAAATTACTTTGCATTGTAGTTGTTAGTATGTTGTAAGGTATGTGAAAACTTTCAAGCTTGCAATTCAAATTCAATTAAATTCAAAACAAGTTTTTTGAGGAATTATGTCTTAAACTCCACCTTGAAGAGGCCAGAATTCCTTTGGGCTCACAGGAAGTAGAGCTGTTGTTGAGGAATTTAAGCTGCTCATGAAAGAAGTGCCTCCAACTTCCCTGTTTACTAGTAGCTGATTATGTAAGTATACACACAGAGACACACACCCACGCACAAGCGCTATTTAATAGCTTTAAACAAACTGGAGTCTCCTGGTTCAACCTGTTTAAAGCCCAGTGCCGTGCAGTTCCTGTTACATGTGTTAAAAACGGTTAGAGACAAACTTATCACACTGTAAGACTTTTAGAGGCAAGAGCAAGGCAAGGCAAATTTATTTATATAGCACAATTCAATACAAAGGCAATGCAAAATGCTTTACATGATTAAAATATTGGAAAATAAAGCAGAATCAAAGCAAGTAGGAAAAATAAATAAATAAACAATGCAGAAACAAAAAAGAACATTAAAAACAGTTGGACTAAAGAAAATAAAAAAAAGTTGAACTAATTATGTTTTAGTTGAACTGTTTAACTAGAACAGTCGAAGGCAATCCTAAACTTAAAGGAACTCAGGCTTTCCGCACTTTTACAGTTTTCTGGAAGTTTGTTCCAGATAAGTGGAGCATAGGAACTAAA
>NW_015151544.1:202867-204761 GCF_000732505.1 Cyprinodon variegatus | reverse complement strand
TCTACTAGCTCATCTACTGAGTTGCAGCCCAAGGTTGAAGTAGCAGATTAAGCTTGAATAAAAGTTTCTGTGCCATATTGGTTAAAGATTCTTTTTCTTATGATGTCCCTTTGGCTAAATGAGTCACTGGAAATGATGCCCTCAAAGGTAACAGAAAAGTGATCAGATAGGGCAACATCAGTAACACTGACTTTAGAAATCTTCAGACCTTTATTGATGATGAAGTCTAAAATATGTCCCTGTTTGTGCGTTGGTTGTTTAACATGTTGAGGTAAACCAAAGTTTTAAGTGTGTCACATAGTTCTTTTGCACTTCTGTCTTTTGGGTCGTCAACGTGAAAGTTAAAGTCTCCCACAATAATTAAACAGTCATAATAAACGCATATCACAGATAGGAGGTCACTAAAATCATTAAAAAGTTTGATGTGGACTTATGAGGCCTGTAAACATTTAGAAAGATAGTTTGTACCGAGCTCTTTACCTGCAGAGCTAACTTTTCAAAAGAGTCAAATTTTCCCAAAAACCTCTTTTTACAGTTCAGTGAATCATTAAACAATATTGCCACTCCTCCACCTTTCCTTTGCTGTCTGCTCTCGCAAAGAAAATTGTAGTTTGGAGGAGACGACTCCAGCAGAATATGTGCTTCATTAAGTTCATGTAACCATGTTTCTGTTAAAAACATAACATCAACATTATTGTCAATAATGAAGTCATTAATTAAAAGGGATTTTCCTGACAGAGATCTAATGTTTAATAAAGCCTGTTGTTGTCTCTGTGGCAGGCTGCATCTGACAGCTTATGACTCTTAAGTGTCTGTTCCTGTTTGTTCCCATTTTGTTTTTCCTTCTTTCTGCCACATATCATCACTAATATTCCATAATTAGAATCAAACTGCTTTGAGTTCTTGATCTCTTTTTTTTTAACACACACCAAAGTTTACATTTGATATGAGTAGTTTTCCGAGGACAGTTATAATTTGATGTCACAGAGCACTTGGCTTACAGCAGTGTCATGAGGAGGAGTGTGACTGTAGCAGGCAAACTGCTGCTTCACCAGATGTCTGGATGGATGACTTCCGCTCATGTGTTTATATTTCTGATTGCACTCATGTTGGACTGCAACTGATGATATCACACACGGTTTAAGTTCCCAAAGATCCTCCTGAGTAAGAGTGTCTGATTTAGAATAGAACAGAAAGTAGATTTTTGTTTCCCTTTGTCCAGATAACCTAACCAGATCATACAGTCAAAGTTTTCTATCTAAAGAAAACCAGTTGATTGCATTGACTCATTCACTCGAATGCAATCCCTCACACTAAGCATGCTTGTAGCGACAGTGGAGAGGAAAAACTCCCTTTTAACAGGAAAAAAACCCTACAGCAGAACCAGGCTCAGTGTGAGCGGCCATCTGCCGAGGCCGACTGGGGTTCAAGGACACAGAAGCAGAGATACAAAAGGCAACTGTCAACCAGCTCCACAGGCAGCCTGGTCCAGAAAGCCCACAGCCAGGCAGACGAACGCTGAGCCAGTTCCCATGTCAGAGGATGAAGAGAGCACATCCAGGAAATCACGGTCAGAGAAACAGGACTACACTGAAAAATAGGGCGATCTTGGGGCGTGCTTCAGTGGCGCAGTGGTTAGCGCACAGTACCCATGTACAGAGGCCTTACAGAGGCAGCAGTGGCCTCTTGTCGCAGATATTTTTGATATAACCCCAGTATTGAAGCGTGGTCTGCACTATGCTATTCCATAGCGATGAGGAAGTGGAAAAATGCAAGGCATAAGTTTGTGCAACAACAGAGGGACATGAGGGCGAACAAGAGTGGGGATCAAGGTGGAAAAAGTGTCCCAGCATTCTCGCGCACCTCGCTCTTCTAGCTGGTCCATCTTCATGAG
>NW_015151544.1:177309-199816 GCF_000732505.1 Cyprinodon variegatus | reverse complement strand
ATAACATAAAATCAAGGGCCAATGTAAAAAAAAACGGCATTCCCCTTTAAGTTCAAAGTGTTTACTGGGATAATCCGAATCCTTCATGTTCTTTAATTTTGAGCTATTCAGACGTCGACTTCCTGGTATATTTTGGAAGAACGCTCCTCATGCTGTTGTCAATAACTGGTGGCTGGATGTGCTTCTGGATTTTTTTAGCAGAGAGCTGAATTCATGTCTTTTTTCATCAGGTCCTTAGGAAGTAAAGGATCTACCACCATGTGTGACTTACGGGTAATTTATGTTTTTCTGAATTAACAGCAGATGTAGAATTCAATTCAGTTCAGTTCATTTTTATAGCGCCAATTCACAACACATGTCATCTCAAGGCACCTTACAGTTCACCAGATCAAATTGATGCAAAGTTTTACATTTAAGCAAAACCAGTTGATTGCATCAACTCATTGACTTGAATGCAATCCCTCACACTAAGCATGCTTGTAGCGACAGTGGAGAGAAACAATGAGAGACACAACTTCCACAAAGTTCTGCTTTTTGGGAACTTTTCCAAAATGTTTTGGTTCTTTGAGATGGATTTGCAATTTCCTTTGTGCTTTTGAGTTGAACAGAGATTATTCACATCTGCAGGTGTTTGGAAGTTTTTCTGAGCTTCTGTGATTTCCTGGAAGAAGCAGTGTCGGGCACCTGGAGTTATTTTGGTTGACTTCAGTTCAGGTTTGGTAGCGACTTTTTGGTATCTGTGGTTTAAAGGAAAAGAAAAGTCTGGTCATATTCAGAATTTAAACTTCTAAAAGTATTTTAAATATTAAATTATTACAAACTGTTCAATAAATTATAAGTGTTTTTAAATTCAGAGTAATTTCCATTTGAATGTGCTTTACTGGAGGCATCCATGTTTGTCAAAGAACACTACTGACACCTACTGGTTTGTGACGTCACGGTGCGGTATCGGCTGTTGATCAAGTCCCAGTGCTGTATCTGGTGTTTGTCACAACGCGCTATTATCCAAGTCATCTTGAAAACATTCTTCTTCCAAATGTGGGCGACATATTACAGGTTTTTTTCTCTGGCCAGAAGGTTAATGGCAAATCCTCCCTCTTCAAGTTGGCAATCCAACGACCAACCTGTCCGTGGATGATCAGGAATCGGAAAGGGGGAATAACTAATTTTTTTTCACTTTTACCCAATGTATTTGTCACATGCTTGTCAAGAGGCCAAGCAGTCTTGGAGGTGGGACCAAAACTGGTTGAAAAAAGAACATGCTTTGAAGAGTTTTCAGCAGACAAAACTTTAATTTCTCCTTGTGCAGGACATCAACCAAACCACACCAACCAAGAACAATGGCAGACATGTTGCTTATATAGAGGAGGAATTAGATTGGAAGAAACCATTTTTCAAAAGCATGTTCAGCTTCACAATAAGAAGAAAAGGAAAATTTAGTTTAAACAAACAACTTATTAAGAAATACTTTTACCAACAAGTACAGAAAACGAATATTTTAATTCAATCCAAACAAATGCTCAAGCTCAATACAGAAAACATCATACATCAGATCAACCTTCCCCCCTTCAATTATCCAATGGTGCAGTCCTGTACACACCTGCTTGAAGTGAAACAGCATAGGTTAGTATTTCACAATATTTTAACTCCTTAATCCATGAATTTCCCTTTTATGAATAGTTAAAGCTACAGTGTGTAACTTTTAGCGGCATCTAGCGGTCAGACTGCAGACTGCAGCAACATGAACATCTCCCCCCCAGAGCTTCTCCCCGCCAACAGTACGGCGAGCGTTACGGGACAAAATGTCTTCCACAACGTCCGTATCACCTACCTTCTCAAGTGATGAGGTTTGTTTACATAGATAATTTTACAGATAGTATTTCATTAGTCTGTGTAGGGTATAGATTTCATGTAGACTCTACATGTAGACTGTAGAATTTTTTCTACATCGTTGTGACGTTTTGGCGATCTCGCAATCACTAGTTTGTTGGCTCTGCGCTGCCGTAGCGCAAAGATGTCTGCCTCCACGGCTGCGAGACCCGCTCCTATGTAATTATAAATAACGAATTCTAAGGCAACGCAAATATTAAGGTTAAGAGGCTGAGCTCGTAGATGATGATAAATAACATAGTTATGTATAATATATTACATTTCTGACCGTATATCTCTGTAATTATTACACACTGTAGCTTTAAACAAAAACAAAATATTGTAAAGTGAAATCAATTTACCTTTTTACAAATATGAAAACAAGATGTGGCCAAACAAAGAACCACAACCCAAACAAATCCAGTTCACCCAAAACAACAAAAATAAACCAATGTAGAAAACCAGATCCTGTGTTTAGCTGCTACTTTGGCCAATATACAGGTAACAATGGGTCATTGTTACAGTATTACAACAACTATAGCTCTGGTCAATTTCAATGGTGAATTCCTCTGGAAATCTTCAATTATTGTTGTTGATTGCAGATGTGTCTAGTAGTTCCCATTGATTTTGGTTGTAAAGAGCTAGGCTTACTGCACCGTGACCAAGTATAAATAATGATCCACTGATTATTCCTTGCTGTCCAGACTTTTTCTTTAACTCAAAATCCTTGAAAATTAAAAGTTTTTGTTTCCCTTGTTAAGAACATTTCTCATTTGTTCTTGAATTTCATTGGCATGCTGCTTATTGGGAACCTTTGGCCTATTCCATGTCGTCAAACTGGTTCATGATTCTACTGGTCTGGCAATAATTAGGCGTAGGTGTGATGAGGGACATTTAACTGAGCTTTCGTGGATTTCATATAAAGAATAACAAATTAAAGCGGATATTTTTGACATACAGTATATTTTTAACAAAAATGCAAATAAAAAAATGACTGCCCAGAAAACTGAGGCTTAAATTACCCTCCCATGTGACCCGATTCATATATAGATCAGACGCCTCTGAGCTACATCTTTTCTCTCCATCCTCCAAACCTTCTTTTGTCCTTTGCCCTCGGTGTTTTCTCAGTTTTCACAGCCTCGTCACTCTTAGATTTCTACATCTCAGTGTGGGTGATAATGTGGTGTCTGCATTTCTGTCCCTTCACAGATTAACCAAGCCTTTGTCGGGGTGGGTGTTAACAGGGGGGGACAAAGCAAAGCCCCTCCCTGCTGCTGAGCCGGGGGTTTTGGCAGGACCCCTCGTCAGGGGAGGCTTTAAAAGGGTGGGGGCGCGTGGCTCCTCTCACTCTGACAACAGGACCTAAGGGCATCAGAGCAAGGTGAGTGTCCCGTCCCTCAAACAGTCAGGGCAGCGTGGCCAGGGCGCAACGGCGCGTCTGGTGTTACGCACATCTGTGTTCAAACCCCTGCCATAAAAAAAATACAGCCGGGCTGTAGCGGCCTTAGGGCCCGAAGTGCATCACCACACCCAACAGCAGAGATAAAAAGCAGGGGTGGTGGAAAACTCTCAATGGCTGCAGCATTTTCAGGGAGGAAATGGATTTTGATAAAGAGATAGGATGGGTGGGAGGGCGAGGCTAATGTGGTGAACGGGCAACAACTAATAGATGCCAGCAGTTTCAGAGTTACAGTTTTTTTTTTTTTCAATTTTCACACATGAATTTACAGCATATTCAGACCACTCAACAATCTGTCTTAGATTATAAGGTGTATTTGGGATTAGAAGCAAACTGTGCACCTTGTTGAATGTTCTCCTGTGTCCTGCTAAGTTAACCAAGCTGGTACCATTCATCTGTTTCTCTGCTTTCAGATGAAAGTATTCCCTCTCTGATTTCCAGTCACACCTGTTCTTTTGTTATTGTTTTTTTTACAGCAGCTCTTTTCTTTTTATTTCTAGACAAGATGACTCACCACTGCACCAA
Source organism: Cyprinodon variegatus (assembly GCF_000732505.1). Taxonomy (NCBI): domain Eukaryota; kingdom Metazoa; phylum Chordata; class Actinopteri; order Cyprinodontiformes; family Cyprinodontidae; genus Cyprinodon; species Cyprinodon variegatus. The sequence continues at coordinate 195,963 of NW_015151544.1, read as the reverse complement.
ATTCTCCGGCCACTGGAAGGTGAGTCCGCAGGTGTTGGCCTAGACTATGACATCACCTGGGCTTTTCAAACCGTAAGGTATCCCAAAGCTGGGACTTATCATACGAATTAGTAAACCTAACAGTCCGAAGTCAAACCTTTTTGGTTCTGTTGTGAGTTTGAGGCTAATCTTAGTCCGGATTAGCCTTTTTTTTTTTCATAGCCGGCCTTTGTTTCCCTGACAGATCATTGTCTACGATGAGGAGTGCTTCCAGGGCCGCCGCCATGAGTTCACCTCGGAGTGCTGCAATGTGATGGAGTTTGGCTTTGAGACTGTGCGCTCCCTCAGAGTGGAGAGTGGAGCGTGAGTACAACTGCAGCACAAAATGCCGCGCTGTCGCTAAAGTCAATGTGGAACAATCAAAATAGTAAAGTGAATACTGCCGGTGTTCTGTCAGATGAGCATTCCCGGCCAGACCAGCGTACCCATTGTTAATACCAGTTTATCCCTTTAAATCAATCAATCAACTTTATTGTCAACTAAAACTAACATAGCAATTGAGATTTCAGTACAAACCTTTCATCATATACATCACATACATTAGGGTGGGTGGGGAGCTGAGAGGGGGAACGGTTTTACTGAGGCCATGCGTGCCGCAGAACGCTGCCTTTGGTGCGTTCTTATGGCTTCCCAGGTCCCCACCGGGAGGCGGTTCCCTATAGCGCTGCCTTTATCTCTGTGCCACATTTTGGAGAAGTTTATCCCTTAAGTTAAACTACCTCAACGGGAGTGTATCTCTTTAGTCATGTACAAAAAAAACTATTTGATTACTTAATTGTTGGTGTTTTTAGAAGTGTATGTCGATCTTACCTTAATTTGTTTTTCTGAAGTATATTACTAAAGGGATGCACCCTCATTGAGGTAGTTTAAAGTCTATTTTTTGTACAAAACTAAAGGGATAAACACAAATCTGTATTGACTATTGGTATGCTGGTCTGTCGTGGTATGCTCACCTGGCTGAACACCGGTACTAAGAGCTGCTCTCCTTGCTTCATGCCAGCTGGGTGGGCTATGAGCATGCCTCCTACCAGGGACAGCAGTTCATCCTGGAGAGGGGAGAGTACCCCCAGTGTGATGCGTTTGGAGGCAGCAACGCCTATCACATCGAGAGGATGACTTCTTTCAGACCGATTGCCTGTGCTGTAAGTCTCTACTTGTCTGTGTTGCTTTAGGTAAAGCTAAATTAGATAATTGCTTTATACCTGTCGGACCAGACCAACAGCTTCGCTGTTCTTGTGTTTGTGCCTCTCCTTCCTTGTTAACCCCCCCATACAGAACCACAGAGAGTGTCGTATGACCATCTTTGAGCGTGAGAACTTCATGGGCCGTAAGGGTGAGCTGAGTGATGATTACCCCTCCCTCCAGGCCATGGGCTGGTGCAACAATGAAGTTGGATCTTTCAGGGTCCAGTCAGGGGCGTAAGTGATCCCAGCTGCCTTTCTAGACATCTCTCTATATTTTAACCGTAACTTTAACACATTTTGTCACCCCCTCAACTCCTCTCTCTCCACAGATTTGTCTGCTACCAGTTCCCTGGTTACCGTGGCTACCAGTACATCATGGAGTGTGATCGTCACGGCGGGGACTACAAACACTTCAGAGAGTTTGGCCCCCAATGCCAGACCCCTCAGATCCAGTCCATCCGCCGTATTCAGCAGTAACAGCCTCCCCACTGAAAGGAACCCGATCACCATTTGACCCTTCACCTCTGACCTCTGCTGTCCTCTGATGCTGAATAAACTGTTTTTCTTAAATCCTACCGATTTACACCAGTGTATATGGTTATGTAAGGAAGACGTGTTGCACGTTTTACTCACAATTTTATCAAATATGTTTCCTCCTCCATTGGTCAAATGATGGCGCTCAGGGTTACCTTGCTTTAAGTGGCTAAATTAGTAAAGAAAAAGACCAATAAAGAACCAGATAAACGGTTTATCTTTTCAGGTTGAATTTTGTATAACAAAAATTTCCACTTTTTACTTTCCATCTATGAATCTGAGCAGCTTTTGACTTCCCACCAAACACCAGAAATCATTTAAACATTTGTTTTTAAGGCTAAATCTGGTCGGTCCATCATTGTCTTGATTTAGTCCAAAACTCATTATGGAAAATTGGGCTTTGTTTGGTTGGTCTGATTTTTTCCAACTTTAGTCCAATAATACACGTCAAAAAGAGTTTCACTGAAAAAAATTATGCAATCGCTTTTGGGATTTACTAAATCATGTTTAGTTACTTTAACAAAAATTTTTATGTCCTACCCTGCTAACATGAAACAACTGAGTTAAAGTAACTAAATATGATTTATGAAGTAAATGCCAAAAATGGTTCTGTTCATTTTTTCAGTGTTGCAAACCCAGTTTTCAACATCTTTTCAACAATCGGAAAATTACAGCTTTTCACCGTTCACATTAAAAATAACTAAATCTAAACGTCGTTTTGATATAAATCATGTCTTCTTTAACCCGCTTGTTTTATTATTTAGTTTGGCTGTTTATGGAGCCGACCTTTTTAAATATTTGTTTAAATATTTCATTTTTGTATCTCAAATGTTTACAAAGTTAAAAAAAAATTGATTGTTTCAAATACATTTTAATAAGTTTGAGAGATTTGCTAACATTTGCCGACCAAAGTATGGGGACAGGACCATCAGTTAATTCTGGGGACCTTCATTCACATTATAATTTCAATTAAGGTTGACAGTTATGTTGTTAAACTGCTACATTTATCAATATTATGAATCAGATTTTTTATAATAAGAATAATAACAATTAACCAGTCTCTTCCCCAACTGGTTTATTCTTCTTTTACCTTTTGTGATCTTATTCTTTGGGAGAAATCACACTTCTGGTCTTTTAATCCAATAAACACAAGTGATAGCACAGGGCCTAAAAATAGTAGGGAGGAACCTGTAAATTTACCTTTAAAGCCACTTTTATTTAGAATGAAATTGAACAGAAAATCCCGTTAATATCCTGCAATATTTAAAAAGTGCATTTCAAACTCAAATTCACTTAAAATTCTAAACAAACTAATATAATAATACGGTATTTGTAAATTTGTTTTTTTAAGGTTCAAATGATTGACCATGTTGTAGTATAATCTAACAGAATAACACAACAGAATATTTATAACTTCATACCTAAAACAGCCTCCATCTTCTTTCATTAAAGCAAAGGTTTGACTTCAGAGGACATTTATCCAGACCTATTAAAATGTTACAAACCTTATTATTATTTATTTTTTCAGTGTCCTGTCTGGCCATGTGGTAATAAGAAAAATTTGTCCTGATGCCAAAAGAGAGCCCAACAGATTTTGCTTTCATGAGTGGAGCAGTACGGCTATCGCCATAGTGTTCCCCTTGATTTATGCATATAAATAGCTTTGTTATAATTCATCCAGGGAGTATTAGAGATTTTATGGACAGTGGAATGTAAGTAAAACAGGAAAGGAAAAACAGGAAAAAGGAGAAAAGATGAAAGAAAGAGGAGATAAAGGCAAGACAATGATAAAACATCCTCAGTCTGCTTCATCACCTGCAAAGAGATGTAAAAAGAACAGCATAACCAACGGATATAGTATGCGAGATACAATGAAGTAGCACCTTGATACTATTGCTGAAGTATAAGTAGTATTATTTAATCTGATACGTATACTGCTGTAGCTGAAGATAAGAATATGGGCTTTCTGAATGGAAGTTAATTTACAACAGATACGTTTTTTGTTGCTGTTGTTCAATAAAAGTAAGTTTTAAGATCCTTTGAGGCGATAATACACTTTAAAGCGTCACTATATGGCCCATTTACCGATTTAATGCGTAATTAAAAAAAAAAAATTGTTGAGAGGACCACGGCAACCAGCGGAGCTCCGAGGGTAATAGCAGCCAGGTCTAACCCCTGCCCGTCTGCAGCAGCCCTCTCTCTGCATAGGTGTGTGAAGGACCGCTGGTTTTTTGTTTTATTTTGCAAACTATTCATTTGACTGGTGTTTATCTGACTATGTTCATTATTATTCCCCCACTAAATGAAAAAGTTATCATTTATTATCATCTAGAGACTATTAATAACAGGAGATAAAATGCAGCTCCAGATGAGCAGAGCGTGTGGTGATGTCATCAGTATGATTCTGTTCCAATTGACCCAGATTGATGCTGTTTTCTTCTTAATAACATACATGGCGGGAACTGTACTCGAGTTCTTGTGGGTTGAAAAAAAAACGGTAATTGTCACAGGGGGCACTGCCACCCGTAGCCCCCCCTCTAGAACCGTCCATGAATGTTTGCCAGGAGGGAGGGGGTCTGAAAAAACAAACGCTTCCTTCTCCAAACACCGAGCTCCGGCCCCTTCCCCAGACTGATCCGCTCCATGTTTTACGTTTCTCTCCCCGCCGCAGTGGGAGAGGAAGTCAAACCGAGCAGAGGCGCTACCGTGTTAGCAATAAAAAATAAAAAAATCATATAGATAGATAAATGTACAGCAAGGAGGGTCTTTAAGCGAACATGTGCCATATTTGTGCTCGGGGACGACACGTTTAACCGAAAGGAGCGGGCTCCGTGGACTGAGGCAGCGGAGGGAGACTGCTGCTCCTCAGGCAGAGAGAGAGAGAGAGAGAGGGGGAGAGAGGCTCCCCGATCACCGACAGCCTGAGAGCAGGAACCGCACACTGGCTGAAACAACGACCTGCTTTTACTTCTTCTGAGGAGATTCCCCCTCCAAAAAAAGGTGGAATAGTGTTTCTTTATTCGGTGCTGAAGGAATCCAGCCGCATCCCGAACCATCGCCGCCTTAACGGTCATTAACCTGGGCTTACCGCCGCGCTGCCTGCCTTCCTCCCCCGGTCCCCGCCAGCCCAGAGACTGCCTCTATGCGCTGGCTCCTGGAGCTCCTCAACCAGCCATGGACTGTTTTTATTATCTTTACTGATATTTTTCTCCCGGAGTTCCCGGACCGCGGGGGGCTGTTCCTCGGAAGTGCAGCCAGACTTCCCCAATAACAGGGAGACGGAAGCAGCCGTTAGCGGCTTTATTTTAGGCAAACTGCGGCATGGTTTGGGAGCAGCGCCGCTGTTAGCCAACCAGCCTGCGGTAGACAGCCAGCTGATCCTGGGGGAACATTTTAATGAAGCCTGGCTGCTTCTTTAGCCTCCTGGCTAACAGCTTCACATTCAGCTAACTAGCATCCTGGCTAACTAGCACCCGAACATCGGCAGGAGGCTACAGCGCGTTAGCTCCACGGCGCGTGGATTTGGGCTGTGATTAGTTCATCGGGGCCGCTGTGGATTTTAGAGCAAAAAAACCGCTGAAGGTGTTTTTATCCGTGTGTTTTTTTTTTTTTACCAACAGTATCTGTGGCGTGATTTGTGCGCCGCGCGCGGAGAACTTCAACCGTAACAGGAAGGAAGCGAGAGAAAAAAAAGGACAAGAAACCCTGAAGGATTGAAATCATCATGACTGCTGCCCGTTTTTCACCGTCAGACCGCCCGGGCTCATCTGTACCAACAACCGCTTAGGATAAACATCTATTTTTGTTTAAACCCCGTCCTAGAAGGCCTCCTGGAAATCACCCCCCTCCCTCCTAAATGTGATGCTTTGAGCAAAACGAGCCACACGTGTCTCTGTTTGTTTGCCGTGAGGCCAAAGAAGCGATCGAGTCACAATTGTGCACATTTCACTAAAAGTGAAACATTTTCACCATCTGAAGGGGCAGGAGGACCGAGGAGTGAAACCTCATGAGGACCTGGACCAGAACCGATCCTTTGGACGCGGTTTTCAGCAGGGAATCCCGGGAGACGCGCAGGATTTGACAGCTGTCCCCTAACGGAACTAGCCCCCCCGGACAGAGGCTGCAGCTCACCGCCTGATCTCATCTGTTGACCCCCGTCCACCTGAATGCCCCCCCACCTCCTGCATGATTTTATTTCTTATTTCTAAATGATGGTGGCTTGTGGTTAGCAGCCACAGAGAGACACGATTCCGCTTCCTCCAGACCCCCCCTCCCCTTTACCACCCCCCCCACCCGGCATCTGCTAGAAGGAACACAAACAAAAAACACTTTTTTTTTTATAATCCCTCCTAAATAATTTTTAAAAAGCACCACAGGAAGCCTGATTGTTCTACTAGTTTGTTCGTCCAAAGGGTGGAAACATGGCGGACCTGGAAGCGGTGCTCGCCGATGTCAGCTACTTGATGGCGATGGAGAAGAGCAAATCTACTCCTGCGGCACGCGCCAGTAAGAAGATCATCCTCCCTGAGCCCAGGTAAGCTCATCAGCGAGGCTGAGCGAGGCTGACTGATTGTTGCTTTTAAAATGGTCAGTCTGTGGAGCCATGAAGGAGGAAGGAGGCGTGTTTACTGTCAAACCTGCCTCTGCTCCACGTTGGTTCACAAAGGAAAGGGATGCATTAATAGAAGTGTTGCACCGATTCCCTTTTTGGCCCCGATACCGATACCTGGCTGTGCAGTATCAGCCGATACCGATACCATGTGTTTGAAATTGATGTGTGTGAATATATGAGGAACTGCATCCTACTTGGATGTAAATTAATCACCATCATGGCTTTGTCAAGCTGCTGCCTCAATTGTGAAGCAGGAAAAAGTCTAATACAAAGTGAATCCAGTAGAACTTTTTATTGCCTACCTGGAATGGGTGACAATAGTTGAATAAACTTTTGGCTCTCTAAATGGTATCGGTGCCCTATTTGTTATGCTTGCCGATACCGATACCACCATTTTAAGCTGGGAATACACTGCGATTTTTAATATTTTATTAAATTGTTGCATGCAGCTGCAGCTCACACCGTACGACGAAAGCTCAGGGAACCAGAATAACGGGTCCGCACCTTAAGAATGGGGAGTCGTTTGGGTTATTTGTTAGCTTGCAATACCCAATACTGGTCTATGCCTCTGAGAGGGGGGTCATTAGGGGGAATTGTTGGCCTGGATGACCAGGCGAGATGTTTTTTCCCCTGCTGGTGGGGGTTGAAATGATAACAGGAAGGAATAAAACTATAGCTGCATTGTAGGTTTTTGAAAGCTAAAATCTGAGGTCCCCCCCCCCCTTTAAGGTTAGTTTTTCTTAAGAAATCTGGCTTCTTTCACGACCTTATAGTAAATACTCCTTAACTTTGCTCAGCTGTGCTGCAGACGCCTGTTGCTGCTACTGTAAATAAACATCAGTTCAATCTATACATTTAAATATTTATTCATTACAAAAATACTTTTTAAACCCACACAAAAATTAAATGTTGCAGTAAATCATGGGATTTTTTCCCCCTTTTTTTAAAGGAGTTGTTGTATGAGTTGATAGCTGTAGGCAGGAAGGATCTTCTGTAGAGGTCTGTCTTGCATCTGATCTGGAGAATCCTCTGACTGAAGACACTCTGTTGTTGTTTAACAGTCTGATGAAGACGATGCTGTCTGTTGTCCATAATGTTCTTCACTTCTTGTAAAATCATCTCCTGAGTTTCCAGAGGAGCTTCTAGAACACAGCTGATCTTCTTTAACGGCTTGTTAAGCTTCTTTAAGTCATTTGCTCTGATGCTGTTATTCCATCAGCATTTTTGTGCTAAAAGCCCTAAAAAGAAAAGGCGACAACATATTTGAACAAAGACATGGCTGAGCATGCGTGGCTACTGTGGTCTGCTAGTTTTATAGAAAGAACTCCATTTTACTCAAACCCCCGGCATGCCTCCGTCTTTTCATCTGAGAGGAAGAAGAAGAAGAATCCTTGTTTGTATACTGAGCGATTTTCCCACGACAGTCGGGAGAAAACCTCCTGAGCTTGCGAGTCCTGATCAGGAGGCGATTGTTAGAGGCTTATCGCCCCTTGTTACTTCCTGGGCACTACATGATGCACGATTGCGCTGAAAGTTGGCCCGATCAATAAATTCTCGCATGACAGGAAAGTCGCTGAAAAGGGCAAAAAAATCGCACATTGTATGCCTGTCTTTACTGCAGGATCTGTGCCCGGTCTGATACTGGTATCAGTATCGGTGCAACACTTATTAAAATAGACCAAAACCTTTTTTTTTCTCTTCAGTTTTCTGTAAACAATGATGCAGCTCTGCTTTCTTGCAACCAGACACCGTAAAATGAAACATCCACTACATGATTTGCATGTTTTTTAATGGGCCAACTCGGCTTCTCTTGGCTTACACCGCTTTCTGTCCTCCTGTTTTTTTCTGGTACATTTTCAATTATTTTCTTAAGAAATTAAATTCATACAAGTTTATTGAAGGGATGCATGGTCTGTGGATAGTGTTAGTAGTTTTGAATCCTACAAAAATCAACAGAATAACAAGAATATTGTCAACGTTTCTACTACACTGGAAAAACAATCTAGAAATAAGTAATTTCTAAAATCAAGGGTATTTACCCTTAATTTGAGTAGGTAAATGAGTTTGCCAATTAAATGAATATTTTTCCGCTTAAAATAAGATAAGTAGATAACATGCACTCAAAATAAGACAATGCAATTGTTTTATCTTATTTTAAATGTAAATTTTCTTGTTCCATTGGCAATGTCTCTGTTACCTCCTCAATCCAAGAACAAATGCACTTATTTTAAGAAAAAATTTCTTATCTAGATTTAGATTTTTTTTCCAGTGTAGATGGTGACTCCCACAACAGGATGTAGGTTATTTAATGTCTGTCTAGGTTTGATTTGAAAAGGTGCCTCTGATGAGGAACTGACATGAAAGAATCAACAGGAGGAGGTTTCTGTTTTTATAGCTGCTTTAATTTTAAAGGAAAAGTCTGATCAGCAAGGAACAATCAATGGATCATTATTTATACCTAAAAATTAATACGTTCACAGATATAGCAACACCTCAATCCTGACATCTTCCCGCAGTGACGTCAGATCAGCATACCCATAGTAAATACCCGTATATCCCTTTTAGTTTAGTACGAAAAATATACTTTAAACAACTTAGCAGGTGTTAATCCCTTTAGTCATGTACAAAAAACTATTTAATTACTTACTTTTTGATGTTTTTTGAAGCGTACAGCAATCTGACCTTAAATAGTTTTTTTTGTACAAGACTAAAGGGATACTTGCCCATCGAGGTAGTTTAAAGTTTATTTTTCGTTTTAAAACTAAAGCACTAAATGGGGCTAAACTAAAGGAATAATGTGGACTAGTATGAAGGAATGCAAATCTGACATGTTGCGCATGCTTAGTGAGTATTGGTATGCTGATCTGACAGAACACCGGCAGTGACGTCACAGTGCGGTAAGCCTAGCGCCATTCTCCCCGCTTTACAAGCTAAATCAATGGGAACTACTAGACACATCTGCAATCAACAACAATTATTGAAGATTTCCAGAGGACTTCACCATTGAAATTCACCAGAGCTATAGTGAAACTGACAATGCCCATGTGCATGGATAAAAGTGAAAAAAAAAAAAAGATTATTTCCCTAAACACTAGGCCGCTGTTCTGTCAGATGAACATAGCCATAGTCAATACCCATCTATCCTTTTAGTTTATCCCTTAAGTTTTGTATGAAAAATAGACTTTAAACCACCACCACGGGCGTGTATCCCTTCAGTCATGTTCAAAAAAACTATTTAATTACTTACTCTTTGATGTTTTTTGAAACGTATGGTGATCTGATCTTAATTTTTTTTATTATAAAGGGATATATATGCTCGTTGTGGTAGTTTGAAGTCTATTTTTCATACAAAACTAAAGGGATAAACACAAATCTGTCGTCTTGTGCATGCATATTGACTATGGGTATGCTGGTCTGACAGAACACGCCATTCCCCATTTACATGAATAAAAACAAATGAATCAATGGTAACAAATGTTACAGAAGTCTCAATCTCTACAGAAACTTATTAAAAAGATCCAAGAAAACATTATCAATGGATGTCAAACTGAGGAAACGGTTTACATGCATTTTATGTGATCTGAAGGCACTGATAAATCAACCAACCAAGGAAAACACACAAATATTGGCCTGTCGGGCCAAGTATTGGTTTATCTTAAGAATTATCTAAGGCTGAAACTATTAATTAGATTAATCAATTATTGAAATAATTTGCAACTAGCCTTGTAATCGTACAGTACAGAGATTCTACATGAAAGAGCCAGCCGCTCCTAGCATTGATTAAACCAAAATTGTAAAAAATATTTAAACATTTCGCTTTCAAAATGAAAACTAGTCAGTATGCTTCTTCCAGAACTTATCAAGTTGCATTTTTTTTTAACTTCACCTTGTTTATATTTTGTATAAAAGGAACCTTTCGCTAGTTGTTTGATTAAATATTGAGAGATTAACCGATGAGCAAATGAATCGTTAGTTTATCCAGGAGGTGGATCCACTGGTTGCCTGAAACTTTCAGTGTTTTTTAAGCAGCTTATGGGTCAGAGGCCAGTAGAAAGCGCTGGTAATGTGTTCTTTCCACGGTTTGTGCTCCACAGCGTTTCCTCTCATGTCTGTCATCGGCTCCCAGGCTTCTCTGACTGATAGCTGGACGCCGCAGTTTGTTTCAAACGTTTCCAGTAGCTGCTGCTGCTGCTGGGTCGCAGTGCAGCTGCTCTGTCAGAATACTGCAGCTCTTGACATGAACACCCGCCTTCATCCATGCTGTTAGCGAGCAGCCGCTGTTAGCAGGCCGTCAGACGAGACCAAAGCCCCTTTCCGATTGAAATGACGCGGCTTTCCCCTGTTTTTTCTCTTCCTTTGAAGCGTTTAGAGATGGGCGTTCAGCGCTGCTGCTGGGGGGTTTCAGAGGCCTCAGAGTGCTCGGGCTCAGGCTGTAGCGTGCATCTCGATAAAACAGGATGTGGTGGAAGTTTGGTTATTGAGAGTTTCTTTTCATGTGAGGTTTATGAATAAGGCAGTGCCACCGTCTTTGCTCTTTGAACCCAACAGAAATAACAGTTGAATGCATGAAGGATGCTTTTAGTGTCAGCTGTAAACTTCACTCTGACACTGAAACATGTGACCCGCCGGTTGCATTTGGAGTGAAAGGTGAATCTATAAAAAGTGAAACATTGATTCCATGTGTTGATCATCATATTTCATGTTTAGCAGATTTATGTCTGATTAAATTGATCTAACACTAATTGGTAGCGGGAGCAGAGCGTAAATGCGGCGCTTAGATTCCCTCAGAAGCAGATTTTTATTGTTTGTTTTTTGCATTTGCTGGAGCCATTTGATGCATATCTTATTAGCAGCACATCACTTCTGGTTTTCAATCAGATAAATGTCCTTTTCCTTCCTCCACTGGGTTTACTGGTTTCGGTTCATGCTGATTTTACTCAGAAATGAGCTTGCGTAAAGTTAAAGCTTTCTTAAGCTTTGATAGCATCGTCTTTCTCATTGACTTGTTCTTTTTCTCTTTTTGTGGAGTCATAAACCAGTCAAGCAAATCAATAATATTTTACATCCGTATTCCTTCTAGGCGCTGGTAGAGGCAGCCGTTTCTAACACAGTGATGTTCGCAGGGTTTGCAGCTTTTCTGCATACATGTTTCTAGCAGGCTGCAGTTTGTGATTTGCATGGAGCGCCCGTTCCGGTGGTTTGCCCAGTCACTGCCAGGCCAGTTACATTCAAAGAGGTAATAACTGATAGGCATTTGTTAGCCACAGTGTAAAAACAAAGGATGTCGCTAATAGATGCACATCGTTTAAAACACACACAGATAAATCTTTGTCATTAAGCATATTTTTGAATGTTTTTGTTCTCAATAAAAACGAAGGAAATTGAAATATTTCCTGTTGACAAGCCAGTAAATTCCAAAACATGCAGAAAGCAGGTTTATGATGCCGGGACGCTTGGTTTTAAAAGAAAAGCTTAAACTGCAAGAAGTTTATAAAAAAACAAAACAAAATGTAGCAGCTTTGTTCAAATATTCAGAGGTAAATATCAACAAAACCTGTAACTTCCTTATGGATTGGTTTTCTTTTCATTACCAAAATATTCTCACTGATTTCCATCACCTGTAAGGTTTAATTTTCCATTAAATTGTCTGATATCAGTTCATAAAACCCTTAAATGTTTCTTTGCAACATTTGCACTAAAACCTTGTGACCCAGTCAAAGGAATCAAAGTGACTCCTTGAAAGTGAATCATCTATTTTAAGCCACTTTATTTACATAATCTCATTTGAATTGACTGAGATGTTTCTGGTTTTTTTTTTGTTCAGGTCATGTTACATAAAAAAATAAATGATTTTTCCCCTGCATTAGATAATTAATGTAAATATTTGTATTTTTACTAATGCACCAAGTTGGTTTGTTTTTACTTTCAGCATAAGTTGTTCTGTGAATGTTTGCCATACTGGTTGACTTCCTCGAATTAAAAAGCAACCCAATTGAATCATGACTTGATGTGCATCACTAATCACATAATCACCATATGCATTAAAAGTCCCTCCAGGCGGCTAAACTTCTTAATGGCATGCAAGGTTTTAACACACTACAGCCAAACTAGCTCAAATAAACTAGAGAGCTTTATGTTATTGCGTACATGTGCAAATAGAGAGGTAGATGTGCTTATCACAGTTTGATATAAATAAGATATGAGCTGGATGTTGAAAAGGACGGTCAGTTTATATATTGTCAATTAACAAAATGCCATTTCACGTCACTGCACAGAGACAACAGATCATCCAATCGAATTCCAGTTTAAAGTTTTCTATGTAAGGAAAACTAGGTGATTGCTTAACTTACACTGCAAAAAATCTAAATCTAGATAAGTCATTTTTTTTCTTAAAATAAATGCATTTGTTCTTGAATTAAGGAGGTAAAAGAGACATTCTGCCAATGGAACAAGACAATTTACAGTTAAAATAAGAAAACACTATTGCATTGCCTTATTTCAAGTGCATATTATCTAATTATCTTATTTTAAGAGTAAAATTACTCATTCCATTGGCAGGCTTTCTCATTGACCTGCTCAAATTAAGGGTGAATACACTTAATTAAGGAAATTTTTTACTTATTTCTAGATTGTTTTTGCAGTGTAGCAGGACTCTGTCCTACTGGGTGAGAATGTGGTGGCAGCAGATATTGCAATTTGTCATGGATACGGTGACAGTGGAGAGGAAAGCTCCTCATTAACAGAAAGAAAGAACCTGCCGAAGCACTGATCGATAAATTATTTTTATGTTTCAAAAGTTATCAGTAAACTAGATCCATAGGAGGCTCTGTATTGCAAAGAAGCCGTCAAGCAGATGAGAAGTTATTGGTTGAACTAACAAGTATTGCAGAATAGAAGAATAGAGATAGAAACAAGCAGAAGGGTGAAAAGGGGACCATATGTCCTCCAGCAGCCTAGTCCTATAGCAGCTTTTTATTCCCCCCCAATCACCCAAACCTGATCCTAAGGATGGGAAAACTAAATGGTATGATCTTGATTTTATATAAACCCCCCCACATCATCTATTTCATCATCTTAATCCAAAGAATTTTCTAATATAGTTCAGCCTTAATTACAACAGTTTGTGCAACCTAATTAAGTTTGAAAGCACGCTTAACATATTGCTGCTGGAGAACAAATTAAAGAAATGTGATGAATTATCCTTTGCTGCTATGACAACAGTGAATAGTAAACCATAAGCTGAAAGACACTGGAACAGAGCTGAGAAAGTTTAGCAAGTCTTAGAAAAGCAGATGGTAACTAACAATGTGCCATAATGTGATAAAGGGATCCCATCCCCGCACTGTAAAGTTCGGAGGCTTAATGATCCAATTCTGCTGTAATGTCTCTGCTTTTCTGCGGTCGAACCTTTTCACAAAAAGGAAACGGAGAGGAAACAGAAACTGGAAGACAGACGTTGACTGGCTTATTCTTCCATTACAAAAGTAAACAAAAAAAAAAAAAAAAACTTCCTGATTCTAACATTGATCTCCTTCATTTTTGCATTAATATATATCATGGTTGGACATCATATTGATGTAGTCGTGTTGGTTTAGATGTTGTGAATTAAATCCCACTCCTTGCTGGTTTTGTGAGGAAGCTTGTTTAAAGATTTTCATTTTTTAAATTTTTTTTATTAGTATTTGTGATTGTGGGGCCATGATTGCTGTCACATTACCTGAGAATTAATGCAAAGAAGTAAGAGTTCTTTTTTCATCCTCGCTTTTGTTTTCACCATAGAACCACAAAATATTGCGATAAGATTTTGGGTCCATATCTCCCAGTTCTCCCCCATATGGGATTGGAACATATTCGGTGGGGGGGTTAGGTGTGAAATTTGCTATTATCAGTCATTTTCTTGTGAGATTAGATAAGCTTGGACAGGTATTGCAGCCGTTCCAACCATATCCTGAGTAAAATCCTCTTTAATTAATCAGCTTGTCAGAACTCCAGTCCTTATTCCAAATGTTTGTCTGCTCATATATACATATTTGTTTTAGCCACACCCCCAGTAAAGCTTTTGCTCCTCATTCTTTAACACCTGCAGACTCTTTCTGTGTCTATGCGATGCAAAACTTTATTTGCACTGCAAATTATTTGGATGTTCTTCACTGTGACATAAATGCAGAAGGACAGTTTGTTGTAGGGTGAATATTTACTAGCTTCATATTTTCTAATAGAATAGCTAAAATGCAAATGGTTCATTTTAGAGAACTGGAACTGTGTTGCATGGCTTTAACTTTCTGTCCTTGCCCCCTTGCTCTAAAAAGTAAAGTTTTCCAGGAGATTGCCAACATTTGAGTCTGGAACGTTTCATGATCAGTGGTCTCAGAGAATAAAGAGCAGAGCTGAATAATTTCAGGATATTCAGTGTCGACTGAAAGGCTCACACTTTTTTTTTTGTCACCTGAATAAACCTCTGATGTGTCAAAACGTTGAGGAAAAAGCATCTTCCCTCTGCCTCCTCTGACCTAAGTATTAAACCCTGAAAAGCAGCTTTGACGCTTCTCCTCAATGTCCCAACTTTAGCACCAAAGATCTTTGCTGTGTAATCATCTTTCCCACTGAAAATACCAGGTTAAATCGTGTTGTTCAAACTAGAGATGTCCTGATCCAGGTTTTTGCACTTCCGATCCGATACCGATATTGTTTTTGGACTTCCGATCCGATACCGATACTGGCCGATACCAGCTTATCCGAGCATGTATTTAAGTTTAAGTTAAAGTATTTAGCCTTAGTTGTAAGACTAAGATGTTGAAAAGGGTTTTAGTACTCTTGATAACATCTAGCCAGCTAAATTAGGTGAGATTGAATAAAACACAATGCTTGGTAACAACAAACTTTCCTGTTTATTAAGAGATAAACACAAACTGGACAAAATTATGAATAGCAATCTGAAATTGCACAGTGAACAGTAAAACCGTAAACAGTTAAAGGTGCAAGTATTACTGTAAGTTTTAATAAAAATGCAAAACATGGAAACACTGGCGCAAAATAGTGGAATGGATCGTTTCAATCGGCGAAACTGGAAAATACGGACCGGATTTTTTTTTAAAAACTGGATCGGCATTTTACATGCTTTGCCGATACGCATTTTTTTGCCAATATCGGCGTCCCGATCCGATACGTGGATCGGATCGGGACAAGCCTAGTTCAAACACTGGTCAATCGGCTAACAATCGACATTTGGCTCTCTTCTCATTGGCAAAAAATGTTAGGTCTAACAACTCGCTGGCAGCTGCGTGACTTGTAACACCATCACTGTGGGTTAGCATTGATGATTTCACCAGTGTCACAAATCAGGAAAGTAAACAATGTAGAGCAACATGTAAAGTCGGTTATACACTGTACGATTTTTTTTTTGCCCTTTTCGGTACGATTCTTAAGTTGTGCAAGAATTTTTCAATTGGTGCGTCGTGTAGTGTACAAGGCGTGACGTGAGGCGACCAGCCTCTCACGACCTCCTCCCCATCAGGAATTGTAAGGTCTGGAGAAAATAAGGTGGTCGTGGGCAAATCGCTCAGTGCACAAACAAGGATTCTTCTTCTACCTCTCTGATGAAAACACAGAAGCATGGTGGGGGTGCATGTGAAATGGAGTTCTTTCTGTAAAATTGACAGACCGTAGTAGCCATGTTTGCTCAGCCATGTCTTTGTCCAAATATGTCGCCGGCTTTTCTTTTTAGGGCTTTCAGCACAAAATTGCATAAATTGCCAAGGCAGCGCGTTGCTCTCTAGTGAGCTTCATATTCCTCTTCTACTCGTTTGACTTCCAGATAGACGAGTCCGAGTAGCGCCATCTCACTGCGGAGCTGAGTCCCACCTGGTTTTTAGACGTACAGTGTGAGCAGGGAGATTGAATCAGCGTCGGGTCTCACAGTGTGAGAACAAACATCGTAAGCTGTGAACTTTTAAACCCTGCTGTTACGTGTAAACTGTGAACTGTAGCAACTATTGAAAAAATCCTGCAGTGTTAGCCCGGCTTAAGGAAGCCAGAGTGCAGTCGGTGTGCTGTGTTGTTTCGCTCTTTTGTCCATTCACATCCTTCTCACCGGATCTGCGGCGTGTTTATGGAATGTAAACAGAGTTGTTTCGGCTTGTTAGATCAGACATGTCGTTCAATGGCATTACGTAAATTAGCGGGTCTATGGTGTTCCCACAGCGAACCGATCAGAGGCGAGTCGTTTTACCTGGGTCAGCGAGCTGTTCCCACTGCAGCTGAAAGCTTATGGTTCCCGGGTTTAAACAGGTTTTTAGGTCAGTGGGAAATGCGGTATTAGTCATTAGCTGGCCTCTCTCTGCATTTCTGGTAGCAGCTATTATTTTACTCACAAACTGATCAACCAGCAGTGAAGTATTTCTATGTTTTACATAGATCTGCAACTAGCGATTTTACGAATTTGCGAATTCATCCGTCAATTATTTTTTCGATTAATAATCAGAAACAAAAGGTTCCTTAAAGAAAACTTTTTTTTACTGAATTAAACCAGGTGAAACTAAAATGTTTCCACTTGAGTTCTGAATTGAACAAACGGACAGACGAAAAAGTTTTGTATTTATTTTAAATGCTAAATAGTCATATATTTTTGTACAGTCTTGGTATAATTGCATCTCTAAGTGGGTCGCTCTGTCAGCTAAAGGCATGTTTTATAGACTATACTTAATTTATCGATTAACTGATTACTAAATTAGTTGACAATTATTTCAATAATCGATTATTTACGATTAGTCTAATTATATATTGTATTAGGAAAAAGTAAAATTGTGTGCTGACAAATGGATGCACCTTTTGCTTTACATTTGCCCTTTCTTGATTTGTGTTTTATCTGATGGGATAAGAAAAGCTGCATATATTTAATCCTTTATGGACGAGTTTAGTCTGGTACAGGATGATAAATATAAGTAGTTGCCTGTATTTAAAGTTCAGCTACATCAGGGCTCTGCAACCTTTCATGTCCAGAGAGCCATTTGGCCCCAAATCCGGCAAGTAAAAGCAAATATATCCCGACTTTCAAGAAACAGCCTATCCTGTTTTAAAAAAAATCTCATATAGGAAATTAGTTTCCATCTTAAACAACCAACAATTTATGCATTTTTAGCTTTTAAAATAATATTAAAACACATTATTTCCAGGAAGAAAAATGGCTTTAGAAACATTTTTGGTTATTTTAAAGTAATTCTTTACCTTCATATAGAACCCACTTAAGCTTATAAGACTGGTATTTATTATAGTACATAATTTAGCTCTTTATATACGTTTACACTATTAAGAGCCATTGTAGAGGGTCCAAAGAGCCTCATGTGGCTCTGGAGCCGCAGGTTTAGACCCCTGAGCTGCATAAACGTTGCTGAACGTCGTCTAGGAGGCAAAAACATGACATTTATTCTGATGAATTCAACGATAAAGAGTGAAAAGGGGGCTTGGACTGAAAACACAAGAGAATGGAAACCCTTCAGGTAGACACAGTTTACCTCCAGCAGTTCAGAGGTGAAACAGACGCCTACATGGGGCACAAATGTTGTTTTTTTTTAATATAGAAAATAGAACAGCCTTTGAGGTTACATGCTATAAATGAGCTCCATTAGTTTCTACACACCATGATATCAAAGCTACTCAAATGCATCAACTAATGGACTTGTGGAGTAAATCAGTGCACCAAAAGACTCGCATTAATATGGAAATGTTTTATTTTTTTCAGTCAGGTTGTTTATCCAGTAATGTGTCCATTATATCCGATTGATATGGTTACATGATGTTTTTCTCCCTGTGCAGTATCAAACAAACGCTGGCTGCACTTTAAGTCCTTCAGAGGACTGACTCAGATTTAGTTTGTAAAAGATCATAGATGATGTACACAGAGAGAGAGAGTGCAGACTGGCGCAGCATGGACTTCACTTGCGAAACCACTTCCTGCGAATAGCAGAACACGACGAACTTTAGCAACGCCTGCAAGCTGACAAACCTTCATGTATGGCCCTGGAACACGCCGGTAGCCAGCTTTTAGGTTTATGCTTGTTGTGGTGGCAGGTTGAAGTGCTCTGGAGGTAGCGTAGCGCTGCCACATTCTAAGCAATTCATGGTCCTTTAACAGAGAAGTGAGATTATGACTGCAACCCTGGAGGTTGTTTAGATGGGGGAGGGCTGGAGGATGAGCTCTTTTTGTTAAGGGACATTTGCAACTTCAATTAGACAAATCATATATATATATATATATATATATATATATATATATATATATATATATAT
>NW_015151544.1:171757-176237 GCF_000732505.1 Cyprinodon variegatus | reverse complement strand
CATGTTTCCTCTGTCCATAGTGTTCCTTGACAGTGTCGTTTTTAAGTCACCAATTTAGGCTACGTTCACACTGCAGCCTGAAGTGACCCTAATCCGATTTTTGCCCAAATGCGACCTGGATCTGATCTTTTCATGGCATTCTAAACAACACAGATCCAATTTTTTTTTTTTCCAATCCGACCCAGGCCGATACGAATCTGATCTTTTCAAATGCGATCTGTGTCTGAACGGCCAGGTCGGATTCATCCGACCTAAATGCCATTAATACCCGACAAAGGTCACTGTTCTGCGTCTTGCTATGCAGAAGCTACAAGAAAAACAACAACCATGGCAGATGATGATGATGCGGAGAGCAGTATTTATGTTTAACCTAATTGAAAAGATTTACTTTTTATGCTTGGAAAAGACAGCTAGATGCGCACCAGGACTACCATCCATGTTTACTTCTGTAAACATAGAGCACGCTGGCCTGTGACGTATGTACACATACGTTGTATGACTGCAGTTCACACAGGAGATCACAACATACAAGTCGCATATATTTGGAAATATGAACGGCAACACAAAAAAAAATCGGATTTCACAAAAAAATCGGAATTGAGCATCAAGGCCTGCAGTGTGAACGTAGCCTTAATGCTACTTGGTCCCAATGGAATTTCCCATTGGGAACCTACTAGCACTAAGTTGCTAACTGGTTAGGGAGATGCTTTTCTGATAAAATGGCTACAACCAAACTTGCTTGCGAACCTTCTACCACAACAATCCCGCCCCTTGATAAACGACCAATCACATTCACTGCACCATTAGTGCACCACTTGGGGGAATTCGGAAATGCTACGATTGGAACGGCAGTTTTCCTACGATTTTAATAGATTAGATTTCAACTCCTTTCAGGATGAGCTGTTTAAAGACTCTCTTTTTAATGCTAATTAGCTCAGAGAAGTGGTTCTTCAAGCTGAGACAACTTTTGTTTTAAAAGGTTTTCATGCAGTCCCATTTAACCTCTGACCTGAGGGGGGGGGGACTAGATAATTTCTAAAGGGGAATAATCACCAATGTACCAAAGCATTGATAAAAAGGCACTTAGGTTAGAAACCAGAAGAAATGAGCTGCTTAGGGTTCTGACTCAGGATGTGTATGTAAACGATTTCATTTGCAATTAGTCATTGTTGTGCACATCTGAGGGCAGGAAAGGTCCCTTCTGGTGTGAAGTCAGGATGTGAATTGTTGAATGCACTTGCTAGAGCATCCATCAATCAGTAGGATACTTGTAGCCCAGCGGAGATGGAAGATGCCCGATAGATGTGATTCTCAGCATTAGCAGTGGATGATAATGTTTGAAAGGGTTAATATTTTGGATGTTGGGGTCGGTTGGAGATCAGGTTTCTTTAAAGGGGTCTCCACCGGCGCAGGGCTGCTTTGTTAATGCTTGAATAGCTGCAGCATATTTCAATGAAGGGCTTCCAGGAGACAGTTGAGAGAATTTTGGCTTAATATTCGATATTTTCTTGGCAACCTAAGCACACGCTAGTCAAAGCGTGCCAAACGTAGGTTTCCTCATGCTGACAGAGGAAAAAAAGGCTCTCTTCCTTTAGATCCAGTCACCGTAAAAACATATGATGAACCAGAGGTTTTAGAAAAATGTGTGAAGGCGAAAAGATTCTCCTAAATGTCTTTATTTCCTGGAAGACCTTTGGACAGCTGCCATCTAAATATTTTTAATGTTCCTTGGGAATGTTTCCATCTGTCTGTTCTCATAGATTCTTAGTCCTTGACCATGACAGCCTGTTTACTGGTGTAGTAAAAGTACATAAATAGGGTTTTGTGTGCAACAAAAAGATAGAAAAATATAAAATCTATATTAAAAAGAAGTCATTGAATGTGAAGTCTGGTTATTCTTTCCTTTTATCTGTTTGGTTGAGGATGGGTGCAGTGGTGCTGCTCCTGTGTTTTGGTTAGGGCAGGGTTTGGAGGAGCAGCAACTCTGCTGTCTGTATTGGCTCCAGATGCATTTATTTTTTGCTGAGGTGTCCGTCCGTCCTAATTGTTCCAGACTGCTCCACGTACGCCGAGGCCGAACGCCGTGGGTAAAAAACGTTGTCTTAACACTATTATTAATCAGTTTGATTCTTTCAAAGACGCCTTCTTTACAGGATAGTTCTTCGGTACGACTGTTAAAGACCAGAAACTGTCTGTTGTTTAGTAAACTTTTAGATTTCATCACTGAGAAAGGCTTAGGAATTAGAAGCAAATCAAGCTGTGTTAGCCTCTTAAAAGAGATGTTCCATGTGAAGGAAGAGTTCAGGTTCAAGACCAACGTCCGGTTCCCCTCTTGGTATGAACAGGGGGTCAGTCTTAAGTATGCTGAAAGCTCTGGAGAAAACATTTTCCTAAAATGGCAATGCTACCCTGTAGAAGTTCCTAATTGTCTACACTTGTGTTTACAAAATGACAAAAATAAACCTAAGTTCGAGTCCAAGAAGAGTTGGGATTGGTTGAGATGTCCACATACGCATCAGCGTTTAAAACTCCTTTATAACCGCCCAGCGTTGTGTTTTTCTAGCTGTAGCGATGGCTGTAGATGCAGCGATCAGAACGGATACTTGGTGAATATACTCTTTATTTTAACATGATCAAATGTTTTTGTTTTTTTACATATATAAAGGCATCTTTTATAAATAATAACAGTGTTCATTCTCAGCTTATCTCTGTTAGATTTGTAAAAGTTAGATATTGCTGTTGTCCTTCAGGAGGGCACATCTTGTTTTTGTCCTTTAGTATTCTGTTGAAAATTATAAATTAAAATAAAGTCTCAACACAAAGATGCCACAGAAAAATAAATTCCTTGCTACAGTGAATAAATAAGCTATCATTGCTTGGATGATTGACGGCTTTGTGAGTGTAGGAAAGCTTTAGCATGTGGGAGGCTGACGGCTAATGAAAGCATGCTTTATTAGGCTAGCTCTGCACATTGTTGCTGATTGTTTAAGCTCTGAGAGCAGCTTTGAACGCAGTGAATGAACACCAGAAGCAGCGCCATGTTCATGCTGTCACTGTCCACCACCCAGAATCTCTCAGCATCATGTCGGTCAGCTGTAGGCAACACAGCCTTATTTATCACCGCGCGCCGGCAGGCGGTCTGTCACTCAAAGCCCACTGTCACAGCAGGACTCTCTTTGTCTCCCTCTTCTTTGCGGTCATCTGCCCCTATAAGCCAATGTTGATGTAAAGCTGCAGCTGATCCCAGCTGAGCTTTGCTCGTCTTAAAAACTATCGATAATGTAGAGAAAGTGGCCGTCCAGCCTTCTGCTCAAAGGGCAACATGGCTGATTGGCTGCAAGGCCTTCACTTCACATGCAGGATTTAATGTTGTAATTTACACATCTGAGTCGTTCCGATAAACAGACCCTGCTTTCTGAACCAACCTGCTGCATGTCGAGTGTTTAACGCCTCTCAGGGATCGGCTTTACAGTAGCCGGTACTGTCTCTGTGGTATGCAGGATCGGTTCAAACAAATAATCTAGTCAGCTGCTAATGATTCAGTGGGCTAAGAAAGGGAAGTATTTACTTCCTCAGTTCTTGTTTCAGCAGCTGTGGCTAAAGCTGAAACCTTGCATCCAGTGTTAGCAGGCTGCACCCTTTTGTGTTTTTTAACATTATTGCTTTTGGTGCGAAGAAGTGGAGGAAAATTTCACCAGAATTATTTTACACTTTATGAAGCAACAAGTTTTGATTTTAATTTTTTTAATGACCATAAACAATTCTTTGAGGAAACTTTTTTTTTTTTTTTTTTAATAGTTGAACATTTTAAATCTGCTTTGATGTGGGCTGCCTTTTGTTTGCCTTTCTGTCAGGAGGAGCCCACACTGCTTTAATAATAAGGCCAGGCTCTAGGGAGACCAAACTATGACTCACAACGTCGCATTGTCTCTATTTTGTCTCCATGTTCAATTTTGACCACATTGGCAGATCTTCAGAAATGCAGAAAAATGCAACGGTTTCAGTCAAATTTATTTTCCTGAGTTTATTTCCCAAAAATATGGATCATGAAACCCAACAGTTTAATCCACAGCCTCAAACCATGGTGGTAACTCTACTGTGTTTTACTGTTGGCTCGCCACTGATTGATGAAAGAAAAAGTGCATAAAATGTGAACCATTAGACTTGGTACTCATGATATAAATATTGTAGTATATGTCATTTAGGGCTGCAACTAACGATTATTTTGCAAATATATTAATCTGTTGATTATTATTAATATTATCGATTGATAATCAGATAGCAGAAGGTTGCTTAAAGAAGATTTTTTTACTAAATTAAAGCAGGTGAAAATTGACAGTCAAATTTTTTTTAATCTTAATGCAAATTCTTAAAAAAAAAAAAAAAAAATATATATATACATATATATATATATATATATATGTATATGTGTGTGTGTGTGTGTGTTTTTTTTTTTTTTTTTTTTTTTTTTTTTTTTTTT